>NC_046382.1:14140991-14440991 GCF_011125445.2 Fundulus heteroclitus | reverse complement strand
TCTGAGCAAGACGTTTACTGCGCGCTGTGTCCCTCCTCCTCTCCTGTTCCCCTGGGGGAGAGCCCCGCGCTCTTCACCCCTCCCTACAGCCCGGCCTCCTCCGGCTCCCCTCCGCAGCAGGAGGAGCTCAGCCCGGACCTCCTGATGGATCTGCACGCGTGCGGCGATCGGCTGCCGTCCTCTCCCGAGGCCTCTCCCTCTTACTACTCCTACCAGGGCGCAGGGTTCCCCTGTCGCCATTCACCTGTCGGCTCTCTACCCACGGCCGCCGAACGACGCTACGAACGCAGAGACTTTGACCTTTTCACCGGCAGCTCCCCGCTCTCCTCCTCCTCCGCTTCCTCCTCCTCCTCCTCATCGTCATCTCCAAACTATGATTTCCAGGCGTGTACAGCTGACGCTCGATTAGTTCCAGACTGTCTCTCTGTGCCGGAAATGAGCGAGGGCCAAGCGGAGTGTGCGTCCCTGCACCCGGATGATTTCAGCCTTCTCGACAATCCACAAGGGGGCAGCGTTGTTCAGCTTCACCAGGTGCCCCACCAAGACCTCCTCGCGCATGCCGGCGGCATCCCGACTCCCACCCAGTCTCCCGTCGCCGCAGAGGCCGATCTTTACGACGAGAGGGAGCAGGCGGAGATTAGCATACTGGCTCAGCAGATCTCCTCCCTCGCCAGCAGCTTCAACACGCACCGCGGCCTGGATCCCCTCCAGGACGGGGCCCCGGCGGCGGCGGCGTCCGCCAACTGTGACTGGCTCCAAGGCTCTCCCTTCCTTCTGCTCCTCACCCCGAAGCACGAACCGGTCTACGACGACTGCATGCTGGACAGCATCCTCAAAGACTTGAACGCGGTCTGGAGGAAACGTAGCGCGCCCGGCCCGGACGTCGTCTCCCACGGCTACCAGCCGGGCCTCGTTTCAGTGGACCCTTCGGCCGCAGAGCAGTTCGGCGCAGACGGCGTCGTCGGCATGCAGCTGGGAAACCGCGGCCAAAACACTGGGTTGCATCAACTCAACCACTACATGCAGAGTGGCCTCCGGCAAGGTAAACGTCCCCACATGTTGCTGAGTCTACAAGTGAAGATTTATTGTTTTTTTTGTCCAATCATAGAGATTTTTTAACATAGCTTGTTCTTAAGATAAACACTATCCAAAGCAGCCTGACAATGAGTGACAATGTCTTTGCTCCCTTACCCAAAGCCTAATTGGAAGCTCTCAGCCACACTGGAGGGTTTCTGAGCATGCCGCAGCATCTCAGTGGGATTTAAGTCCAAACTTTGACTAGGCCAGTCCAAAACTTTAAGCTTCCTTTGTTTATTCAATCTTTCAGACATCAAACTGCTGGTTTGCTCTGGGTCTCTGTTCTACTGCATAACCTGAAGTGGGTTTTGAGCCTAAGGTCACAAACTGCTTAAGGATTGTCCGCTTCAGCACTGCAAAAACTGATCTAGAAATAAGTAAAATGTTCTTAAAGTTAGTGTATTTGTCCTAGATTTGAGCAGGTAAATAAGATTATTTGCCAATGGAATGAGTATTTTGACCCCTAAAATAAGATAATTAGACATCCTGCACTTGAAATAAGATAATGGAGATGAATTGTACCTATTTTAAGTGCAAAGATCTTGTTCCATTGGCAAATCATCTTATTTACCTGCTCAAATCAAGGACAAATACACAAATTTTGAGAACATTTTACTTATTTTAAGTTTAGTTTTTGCAGTGAGAGCAGAATTCATTGTTTCCCTCAAATAAAGCAAAGTCTTCAGGTTTTGAAGCAATAATTTAGCTACCGACCACTATACTGCCGTTTGATTGTCGGTATTATTCGCTGGCGTCCCAAAGCCTTGTAAAAATGTTTCTGAAGCCCTTTTCCAGACTGATAGATGCCAGTGACTTTGTTTCCGATCCTGTTCTTGAATTTCTTGAGATTGATTTCTTGATGGTACAGGTCTGGTAGCAGTGGGGCCTGGGTGTTGTTCGTGAAACTAAACCAAAACCACATAGTTAATTGCAGCTAATTGATGATTTAAACAACCGAGGCAGTCGCTTTCTCACATAAAGGCTGTTTTGTTTGGATAGCTTCTTCTCTTAATAAGTGAAACTATCACATGAAAATAGGGCTGGACGATATAGAAAAAAAAGCATATTGATAAAATATAAACCATATTGATCGATATTGAAAATTATCAACAAATTCAAAACATATATTTTAAGTGCTGGCCTGGGCATTTTATGTTGTTGCTTAGTGACATATCTTTATATACAAAACACACAAACACTGAATTCAAACTCAACCCTTTATTCAACCATCTTTTTAGCAAAACTGCAAGTTTTAAAAAAAAAAAAAAAAACGGGGGAAAAAAAACGTGTGCCCAATGAACTCTCTGAAGGGGGCGGAGCTTGGTGACAGAGGTTCCTGGGTCTGCGTTGTGATTGGTTGGGAGGATGTAATCACTGTAGTATTAACCTACATGGCTAGAATGCATAAAGAAAAAACTGTTATTATATTGAACTTTTTATTGACCCTTTTACTCTATCATCGATATACAATTATCGATCGATATATATTATTGAATTATCGTCCAGCCCCAATATGAAAAATGCACTTGATATGAAACATTTAAGCGTGACACGCAAACAACAGAATACATCTCTGTACTTTTCTGACCGAGTCTCACTCACGGTTCTGTTTGTCTTCCTCCAGATGGGCTTGCTGAGAAGAACCTGTACTGAAATAAGTCTGTGACTTACCGTGCTACCACCCGTATGACATATTGTCAGGGCAACCCTCCTACGATGGATTCAAAAGAGGATTCAAAAGTGAGAGAGGAGAAGGAAAAAAAAAAAAAAGGACGTCTGCGGTTAGATGTTGTTTACTGCACCCAAAATAAACCGAGAACATTTGTCCTGCTCTGTCGGTCCGTCCGCGACAGCTCCGTCGTAACTCTTCAAAGCACTGCTGTCTGGGGTGTTCATGTTTTGCTGATGTCTTTTATTTTTAAGAAGAAAAAAAAGGTACTTTGTAATAATATCTCCTTGACGGGAGTTACACACTGAAATGGAGGTATATTTTTTCATTTAATACTAAGTGACCACAATTTACTATTGAGCACTTTATCAAAGTCATCGACGCAAGGATTTCATAAGAGAGAAGACGGCAACTGGTACCTTGATTCAACCAGGATAAGCTTTAACACATTAATCATTACATGTAATAAAGAACCAGCTATAGTTACTATTCAGGTGCCTTAAAACTGGTGATAAAGATGTAGGTTGCTGAATTGTTTTACTTCTCTAAGTGACATTGATGCTTTCTAGCTGTCAGGGATGGAGGGAAACCAGCAGCGGGACAGAAATAATGAATGTAAAAGCAGCTTCTACCTCAGTGGCAAAGAGCGACGCGTTCCAAGTCCGACTTCTTTTCATTTATTATATTTATTCTGTTTTAAACTTTGTTTCACACTTTTTTATATTAATATGTTTTATTTATCTACAGTTTTATGTTTCTTCTCTGTATTATTGTTTTTTTCTCTCCCATGGTACTGGAACCCATTAGGTTTTTATGTCCGGTGATGTTTTGTCATTCATGACGTTTAGATGTTTTAAATGTGAATAAATCAAATGGAAAACACATTTAAAAAAATGGTCCAATTATTTCCTGAAATCCATTTGATGAACCAAGGTTGTTTAAACTTTTTACCATGAGCCAAAACTATCAAGTCAAAAGTACTAAATGCCCAAAACATATAATACATAAAAAAAAAAAACTAAAATTACCCAAAGATTATGTTGTAAATTATGTTTTACATGCTCCACAAAATATGTGCATGCAATATTTTAATTAAACAAATTTGTCCGGTTTTCTGTAGGGAAGGGATGTGTGAATCTTCGTAGATCCAAAGCTTTAAAAGGATTTTACATTTGCCTTATTAAAAGATGGTCATCCAGTTTGCGAATTCTTTCAGGCTGGATTGAAAATAAACCGATTTTTTTTTTTTTTTTTTTAAATTCCCAAGAATAAGAACACAGTTTTGGTCAGTCTTTCTTTGAAAATGCTTGCTCTCCTGAGCCGGTTTTATTGAATGAATTAAAAGCAGATTTTGGTGCACCGATGTCTGCGTCTGAGTAAAAGTCACTGGGCAGACGAGATTCTATTTACTACGAAATTAAAGAGAAAGTAAAAACTGTGGTTGTTTTTTAATTTTTATTTTTTTATAAAAAAAAACTGTTGTCATTATAAAGACGAGTACTTTATGTTGTACCTAACATTTTCAATTGTAAGAACATTTTAACTTGTCTGCAATCATTTTGCCCTATGCAAAAATTAAAAGTCTCCTGCATGAACCATCTATGCTGGTTCTGGGCCAAATCATTCTTGAATTGTAGGTGGTTGGGCCTCAGGAAACCAGTCAAGTGGCTGTGAATGGCCCCCGGGCTTCATTTTGGACAACACTGTAACAGACCCTTTAAAACATGATGAAATATACCATTAAACTTTAACACAACACTGCCAAGCCAATGAAAATCTCTGCAAGAAAAAACAAAACAAGATTTTTTTCCCCCTCATAAACCTTCAGCGTGTTGCTCTTTGTCACCAAAGAAATCCCGACTTACATGCTAGTCAACACGGAGCAGTGAAAGTGTTCATTTTCAGCTATGTAAAAATATTGATTCTCCTTTAATTTTGGTCTCGGCTAATTCATGCGGGAGCAGCACATGTTGTCTCTTGCAGCAGGTTCACCGTCTAGTTTCTAGTCCTTTTCGTGTGCAGTTTGAAGCTGGTGGGTTTGTCAGAGGTGAGAAAGAAAAAAACGAAACAAAAACAGTGAAGCTACGAAGCAGAAGCTGAGGAGAAAAGGATTCTCTGATGCTTCGTGCCCAGGAGTGAGATCTTTGGATTTCCATCAGTAGGCTGACGTTTCATAATCAATGTCATATTATAGTTGAGCTTTTAGTTGTGTTTTCAGGGTTGAACGGTCGTACAAATGCAATTATTTTCACAAGAATTGTAAAGTTTTAATATACTGTGTATATTTTTTCTGTTATGTGTAGGCTCAAATATGTACAAACGCTCCTAATGATGTGTGAATAAATGTCCCCTAAACCAGCATTTTTTTTGAAAAGCCACCAGCAAGCCTCTGGAATAAACCTGGCTGGATATTTGACCACTCATTTTAGCAGATTGTGGAAACGTTCAACATTTCCTGGCATGGTGTAAGCATAGTCTGCAAATTTAGCTGAGGTTAGGGCCATGCTGCAGCTTAATGTTAATCTGAACATCAAAAATATGTTTGATGTGTGTTTGGGATCATTGTATTCATGTAGCAATGGTTTACCAGCTGAGATCAGGTTAAACATTCATTCATTCAACATCATACCAATCCATTCTGTCCAATGAGACACTTAGTTATTGGGATTAAAATCTGGAAATGCAACTTTTTTTTCATACTTATCCAGACCTGGAAAGGTCTGCAGTCATATTCCAGACCGTTTCACACTGTGCACAAACCCTGAATATCTTTAGATCACCAGAGAGGACGGGGTTGGTATGTTTTCTCCGTCCCGCATAGATTTTTACATCTTCTGGCCGTTCACATACACTGCACACAGAGAGAGAGAGATCAATCCAAGGTTGACCTAATCCGTAGAAATCAATGCATGGATGAATGAATATTTAGAGAAGTGACCGGACTGAATGCTGAGGCAAGTGATAGATCACTGTAGGCTGCGATAAGATGGAGCACCACAGGAAAACCTGGTTCACATGCATGAACACTGAGCAAAAAAAACAAACAAAATAATCCTGACGGGAGACGCCCCAGAAGAACTGCTGGTCAAAACAACCACTAGATGGAGCAACAGCTCCAACTGCCTCTCAGTCAGACATAACAATACAATTATTCAAACAAGGCTGAAATGAAGTGGATTGTGTGCGTGTGTGTGTGTTCTTGCAGCTGAGCAAGAACATTTTCTGCACATTTTACTAGTAGAGTGAGGACCTTTTTTCTGATACACACTTTTTCTGGACTAAGGATTCAAATCTGGGTTAGGTATATACTGGTAAAGGTTAGGGTTAGAGGGTTAACCCATAGAAATGCTTGAAAATGAATGGAAGTCAAGGTACAGTCCTCACTCTATTCTTTAAACAAGGATGTGTGTGTGTGTGTGTGTGTGTGTGTGTGTGTGTGTGTGTGTGTGTGTGTGTGTGTGTGTGTGTGTGTGTGCGTTATTGTACTTGCTGCTGAGTCAGAACCTTTTTTTATGCATTTTACAAGTAAAGTGAGGTTTTTGATGTAAAGTGAGGACCAAAGAAAAAAGGTCCTCACTTTTTTCTGTGCTAGGGGTTATGTTTAGCACTAAGGTGTCAATTAGGGTTAGGGTTAGGGTCAGGTTTGTGGTGGTAATGGTTAAGGCCATAGAAAAGGTTGAAAATGTGTGGAAGTCAATGCACGGTCCTTAGTAAGTATTTAAAACAAGGATGTGTGTGTGTGTGTGTGTGTGTGTGTGTTCATAGCCAGGAGTCCAGATGCCTATAGTTATCCATGGAGACCTAATTAGGAGTGATGTCTCTTGAAGGGTACAATGGCATATAAAGTTTCTAACAAGTCCCAGTATTTGCTGTGTTACAGTCGTCCTGCTCCAGCCAGCTTTTTCACTTCCAACAATAATGATTTCCCTCAGGCTCAGTGACACTGAAGTTGTGTCCACACCAAGCGGACAGAAAGAAAAACGACCTTTGTGTTTCAGTGACCCGCAGTGACAACCTCCAGACTTCCTCAATAGAGAGTTTGGGTGTCTTCACACGACTATAATCACATATCAGACTCTGCAGGCAGACGTGGTTTAATGGATCACTCAGTTAAATTAGGGGGGTCCCTCTTATCTCGCTAACATTAACGTGGGATGGCATGAGATCGTGGCAACAGCCCAACACCTCACAGGTGAGGAGATGAAAAGCGTTTAGTTGTTGCTGCGATTCACATCTGGGATCTGAAAGAGGTGTTGAGGTTGCAGAACTGACAAAACAGAAACAAAGGAACAACTGTCATCTGCCCTACTTCAATAGCTCCTGAAAGGCTTTCTGAGGTGGATGGCTGCAGGGCGGATGCTGAGGGAAATATGCATCGGTGCAGCTGAAGCTATGAACCTCATGGGTGAGATACTTTCCAGGGTTTCTGCAAGTTTTCGAAGTTTGTGACTTTCCAGGGCCAGTTTGGGGATATTATAAAAGGCCTTTACATATTAAAATATATGCATGGATAAATAAACAACAAAACTATGTTGACTTAATAACTTTACAAAGTATAATCTAAGTCAGTAATTCAGTTCAAATAGGGGAACCTTTATATAGCTTCATGACATATTTATAGTCTGTCTCTGGTAATTTTGATTATAACAGCATACAGCTAATCACAGACCTTTACACTGAAACGTACATCCATGTTCTCTGCAGAATATGTACTGTATACTTGGTATGGAGGGGACCAGTCTGTGGCCTTGTGGAGGTATGAAGTGAGCCCAGGTTTCTTTAATAGCAACCAAGCGTCTCTCATCTTCCAAGTGACAACACTCTAGAGATTCTCTATGAGGTTTAGACCAGATGGCTAATGGGGGACAGGGATGCTGCTGTCATTAAACAGGGAGTTTTGGCACTGTGGGAAAGAGCAAAGTCGAAATCAGCATCTCCAATCCCTTTTTTTACTCCATTGCTCAGATATAGATGTTATCTCTGGATCAGGAGTGGCCTAACACAATGAATGTGACCGTTGTCGCCCATGTCCTGAATACTTCCACATGGGAAGGCTCATGAAGCACAAACTCTAATTGCAGTCTCGTTTCTGCTAGACACAAGTTAGCATTCTTCCATGCTTTTATCTAGGCTCCAATGTTACATTTCTGCAATAAAAAAATATATTTTTTTCTTAATTAAGTTATATATTCAAATTTTCTGAGAAGGAATTTAAGGGTTTTCATTTGCTGTATGCCAGAAATCAAATTAAAAGGAACAAAAATGACTACTTGAAATATACCACTCTGTCTAATAAATGAATGCAATATATTCGTTTTTGCTTTTGATTTGGATTACAGAAAAAAAAAATTATATATATTTTTTTTGAATGTATTGAGATGCACATGCACTTAGTAACACCATAACGTGCATTATAGCTTGTTGTGAAAAAAAAGTTGATTAAAGTAGCAACAAATGAACAAATTTCATGCATAGCTAAATGCTATTTAAGACATGGTCCAGAACATCCAGGCCTTTTAACCTTGGGTAGATTATTGTTATGAATGGGTCACAAACCACTAGACAGGCAAGATTGCCTTTGTATGCCACCAATGCCTGATGATGCATATTCTACACGCTCAAAGGAGCACATTGGAAGCACGTTGACGCCATCTAGTGTTTGGAGTTGTGACCAATTATACCGCATTGTGAGGCTTGTTTATCAGTATATGAGTACCATTTGAAAACAACTTTTAAACGGGTATTAAACATACTTTTTATTGAGACCACATTTGTCTTCCATTGGTCTGATGTAATATTCTAATCTTAAATGTTGTCCTTTAAAAGAAAATTGTCATAATGAACAGAAATAAAGGCTTAAAAACATCAATTTGTGTAATTAATACCTGTGATATGTTTCACTTAGGGAACTTTCTAATAGTATTCTAATTTATTGAATATTACTGTACTGGAGGTGCCATTAACACCCTCAATATAATTTATATTCAGTTTGAAAGCAGATGGACATTGTACTGTCATATAGTGCACAGCAATTCAGACATTGAGGGGTTAGGGCCTGAAACTGATTAAATTTAAGGTTGTTTAGGACCCTGCAGGAACCTTGTTTTCCTCTCTTCTGTCTTCCACAAGAAGCCCGTTTTTCATATCTTGCCCTCACCAGCGACCTCCTTACAAATGATTACCTCATTCGCTCGTCTCAAAAAAAAAAAAAAGACTCTAAATTGAAACTGCTTGATTTCATACAACAGGGCCTCAGGTGGCGCCGCACCGTCTTCGTTTATTTAGCAGCTTTGTGCTTTCATTGTTGTCCCAGCCAGGCATGAGGCCTCCTCTGGAAGCTTATCTGCGGCGCTGCATTTATTTTCCCACAGATGAAGACGTGGATGAAGCCCATCCAGCTTAGGATGTGATTTGTCTCTCGGGGCTGCGGGATTGTTTTGGCGGATGGAAGCTGTATCACAGTCTGATAGCAGCCAAGGTCACAGGAAAGGTGACCCCGAGCAGCGCTTACATGTTAACCCCAACCTTGATTTCGGTTCCCTACCGAACGAGTTGTTTTTCTCCCGGCCTCAGCGTAAAAAAACCGCCTGCTATCGCTCTTTCTTACATCACGCCTCCATGCGTGCAGCATCGCCGTTGCCCCAGTTTTCAAAGGAGACACATTACCTTACTGGTGTCGGTTCAGTCAGCACGCTCCGACACTGTAATTGGGTTAAACAAAAAGCCCCCAAAATAGACCGCAGCCCGCTCCCGCAGTCGCTCTGCCTGAAAGCGCAGCTCTGATTCAGCGCCGGATCCAAGGCGCGAGGCTTAACACATCCAGATGATATTCGCGAGAGAAAAGGCCAGCCATCCAGGGAGGAGAACACAAATGGCAGCCTAACAGTGCAGCCTTCTTGCATATGGATGTCTGATTTATTTTCATGCCGTTCTCTCGAAGCGAGTACTTTACAGCAAAGCACCTGTCCTCCCAGGAGATGTAAGCATCCCCGCTGCGGGAAGACTTCAATAACACATTATCCTTTGTTAGAAGAAATTCTCATTCAATGAGTCAAGAAACATGCTGAGATTTTGTATTGTGCTTTGCCACAATCCAAAGCAGGTTTTCTTGGGGTTTACGTTTAACCTCTTTGTTTTCCGCAGAACCAACAGTGTAGCGAGAGAACGTCGCCGACTGTATTGTCTGTTTACTTCCACACGCTCGCCCTGCAGCAGCCAAAGAATTAGCGCTCACGCTGGAGCCCGTGTGTTGTTCTCCGCGGGATCCGGTTCGATGTTCCAGGCTCTCGCCGGTGCGGGTATTTAACAAAGTCCTGAACACGGAGGCGGCGTGCATACATACCGAGCACGTATATAGGGCACGCATCATTAACATTTTTATCAGTCCGATTCTGCGAAAACCCCCGAGGGTCAACACACATAAACAAGAAGCAGTATTGCTAATGCAGCGCCCTGGGGGGGGGGTTGAAAATGTATTCAGAAAGTTGATTAATTATGTGAGATGTAATTAGGACTTTAAAATAGGAAAATGAATTCATCAATTATTGGAATAAAATGGAAAATGGGTTTAAAAGGGAAAGCAAGCAAGGCATAAATTAAAATTAGCATCAATAAGTGCAGTTAGAAAGTTTAAGAACAGTATGGCACGTCTCATAAAGAAAAAAAAACACATTGTAAAACCTTAAAAAGGATCTAATCACAAGGTAAAACAAACCAGCACTGCAACAAAACAAAAAATAACCTGCTTGTTATTAAAGGTCCTAAAAACCTAATGGCAAAATATTGTTAGAAAGCAAATAGTAGCACAGGTAATTTTCTTATTTAAAACTCTATTTCCAATCAGGAAACATTTGAATGATTATTTGTTTTTTGAGCTGTAATCCCAAAAATTGAAAATCACCCATTTATCATTCTTTCAATTTCATGTTCAGATGAAACAAACGGGCCTCGGGAAAAAAAATTAGATTTCAATATTTTCTGTCACGGTGGTCTGTCTCGACTCACTGCCCTCAGTCCTAACTTTCACCTGCTCAGGCTCCGTCTTAGATGGTTTCCAGGGTTTGACCCGCAGAAAAAGGAGTCGTCCGAGGTGGTGCAGGAATGTGAGCAGGGTGTCTCGTCACGGGCGGTGGTGCATTTCGAGCTTTCTCAGGCGTGTCGAACTGGGAGAGGACCCTGAGAGAGACCCGGGATTTGCTGGAGGGGCTATAAATCTCCTCTGGCCTTGGAACGCCTTGGGGTCCCCCAGAATGAGCTGGAGACTATTGCTGGAGGGAGAGAGGTTGGAGTATGAAAGCACGGATGGATGGGAAGGTATTAACTACAAACAGCCTTTAAATAAAAACCAAACTATCCCATTAGGCGAGGTCACTAAATAGACCATCAGTTGGTGTTAATGCCATTTCTGATACCTTAGATGAATCTTTTTCTTTCTATAACTTTATGTTTTGAAGTAGACTTTGCATCTTTAAGAGCTCCAACAGCATTCAATCTGATTGACTGGCAGAAGTGCAAAATGATCTTGTCATTTCTCTATACTTGCACCAAAGATTTGTTTTTAAATAAAGGAACATTTCAATAAGCCTGGATTTAACTCATCTCAGTAATTCTGACAGTGCACGTCAATCATTTCATGCAAAAAGGACATTATTCATACCATGTCTGTCTGTCTGCCTGCTGGCATTTGATAGGAAATTTGAAACCATAAACATATAACCCCCGATTATCAAAGATTAACCCCCAATTGTCTATTCTTTATCTTCTTATCTTTGAATTTTGATTTCTCTTTTTCAGATATGCTGAACATGTTTTGGCTTCACAAAGTCACAATCTGGTAAAGAAAACGTCACCGACAAGGCGCACGGATGTTTTGCTGATTACTGTACGCGCTCCTCTGATATTAACACGTCTGAAGAACATCAAAGGGACCCGACCGAGTGCGCTGACGGTTTCACGCGGCAGAAGATGAACTCCTCTTACTACACAGACTTCTGCCTCTCCAGGACACTCCCAGTCAAACTTGAGAGAAACCTTGGTTAACGCTTGACGTCATAAACAAAGCTCTCGTGGCCTGGCAGCCCTCTGCACGGTGAACCCGGAGCCCGGTGGGGGTCACCGTGTGGGTGAAGCGAGACGCCGAGAAAGAAACGAGGCGAAGACACGGAGCGTCCGTGCCTTTCACTGTTTTCAGTCTCAGCCTTTGAAGGAACATGAAAAAACTCCTCCCAGCCACTGCTGAGCTGATCTTTCTGCAGTTTTTTTTAAAGTGTTTTTTTGTGGCTGGCAAACCCGTACTGCGTACCAGTGCATGACATACTAGTAGATCTTTTGTGAATTTTTTACAAAGCTCTCCGTCGAACAGTTAGATTCATCGACGATAGACGATTTCGCCCTCTGACTGAAGCCGCGTCCGTTTCTGCTTTAAAGAACGTTCAAGAATATTGCCATGGATACAGTGCAGCAGCACGGGCTGTGAAAGGTAAAGGTAAGAAGGCAGCACCTCAGATAATATGATCATAGATTACCCAGGGTGTTATGAGCAGGATGGGGTTTTATTAAAAAAACTAATATGGAGCAGGGATGTGCTGCAGGGTGTACGAATCATATTCTGCTTCACGTGATGCAGAAAGCCACATATAACCAAGAAATTAAGAGAAAAACGTTGATTTGCTGGCAGCTTCTTGACTTTGATCAGCACACCTTTGGTGTAAATAAATTTCTGCAGATTGAAAGTAAGGTAGGAAAATATCACAGAGATACATTTGGTACACTTTGACCACTTTTCATCTCATCCTGAGATTTTCGTACACTCATCATAACAACCAAATTACCACCTTAGTGGTTTTTCAATTCAATTCAATTCAATTTTATTTATATAGCGCCAAATCATGAAACATGTCATCTCAAGGCACTTTACAAAATCAAGTTCAATCAGATTATACAGATTGGTCAAAAATGTCCTATATAAGGAAACCAGTTGATTGCATCAAAGTCCCGACAAGCAGCATTCACTCCTGGGGAACCGTAGAGCCACAGGGAGAGTCGTCTGCATTGTACATGGCTTTGCTGCAATCCCTCATACTGAGCAAGCATGAAGTGACAGTGGAAAGAAAAACTCCCCATTAACAGGAAGGAAAAACCTCCAGCAGAACCAGAACCGGGCTCAGTATGAACGGACATCTGCCTCGACTGACTGGGGGTTACAGAAGACAGAGCAGAGACACAACAAGAGAAACAAACAAGCACAGAAGCACACATTTGTTTTTTTTTTATCATGAAACAATTAACAAACAATATCACTTTTATTATTTACTAACTTCCACAGAAACAGACAACTTTTCTTTGACCCACCGCCAAGCAGCTGCCACTTTGTTTGGTTGAATTCTTTTCTTATGGTTGTTTTCCAGGGACAGATCTCACGGTTTTACAAAATCAACAGTTTTCAATATGGTTTCGGTCGAAAAACGCTTAATGTTAGCCACCGTAACTCATCCCAGAACCGGTTTCGATGTGTGTTTGGGATTGCTGTCCTGCTGCAGGTCCACATGGTTTATGAAAGTCATCCTTCCATGAGAATTTGAATGTAGTCCTCCTTCTGGAATATTACACCCAGTTTGTGAAATGCACAGACGCTAATGGCTGCAGAACAGCACCACATCATACCACCACCACCACCACCATGCTTGAGAGTTGGTAGACTTTTCTGTCGTCCCAAAGCTTCATCTTGACTCGTCCGGAAATATTTCTTGTCATCATTGTCTTGTCTTGCCAGAAAACATTTCTCCACAAGGCATCTGGGCAGCTGTAAGTGTCAGCTGAGCTTTAAGGTGTGGATTTTACTGACTCATTGCGTATTAATTTTAAAGCCACTTCCCTGTGGACTAGGGACTCGTGAACCAGCATTCTTGAGGTCATGTGAGGTCAGAGCCTTAGTGGTTTCTGGGTTGTTTTTGAACATCCTGCATAAACTTTATTTACCTCTGTACTTGCTTTATTCCCCATTTCCTTCCTATAATTCATCCTTTTGGTCATTTTTTTTATTCATTCTTTCCTCCTTTGGTCCTTTTTGCCTTTTGCTACTTTCTTCTATCCTTTGACTTTTCTATTCCTTAGTCAGTTGTCCCTTCCTTAATCCCACCACCTTTCCTTAGTATTACCTTCTTTCTGTCATTTTCATGCTGTCTTTTATCGTTGCTTCATTCTTTCTGCCTTTCATTTGTTCCTACTAACTGTCTTGCATGCCTCTTTTATTTTCTTTCTTCTGCAAGTTGTAAATCTTTGGTCTTTCCAAGTTCACAAAGTCAAGATATAAATTTTGACCAGTAAAGTATGTGCTGGAAATGAATGTTGAACTTTTGTAAATGTACAATACACAAGGCTAGGACATAGAGGTTTCGTCCTGGAACATATATATATATATATATATATATATATATATATATATATATATATATATATATATATATATATATATATATATATATATATATATATGGGTGTGTGTGTGTGTATAATGATTGTATATAATTTGTATATGTGTGTATAAAAATTGGTAAAAGCTATAAGAGGTGTATAACTTGCTAATGAAGATTAAGTAAAACATTTGTTGGGTACGATGTGTATATTTAAGCATCTGTATGTGACAAATTCAAACTTGGGCTCTTAATTCTTTCTATTGAATTTGTTTTATGATCTTACCAGCCTGGAAATAGAGCTGGTTAAATAAATCAGTAAAAACCCAAATTAATGGGACATTCATGCCCGCGTCAACTGCAGTCCAGTTCAAACAGAGACTCTAATTCTGTTAATTTCACACAAATGATGGGTTCAACGCAGCACAGCCTTGTGTGTCAACTGCCCACTGATTTAATCTACAATGTCCAGATTAATGTGCTGGCTCGGATCCCGATGACCTGTTGTCTTAAGGTAGCCTGGCCTACAGTATGGGGTCATCATGCACACCCCCTTCCTACCCACTGTACCTGCTGGAACAAACCATTATTTATTTATTTTTTGGGAGGGGGGGGGGTAAATAATTCGATTGATAATGCCTGGGCCGGCAGCCAAATGGAAAATAAATGTCATAGAAAGTAAAAACCAACATAGATTTGCCACAGTGCTCATATTTTACCGTCCAGAGCCGCGGCACACACACACACATCCAAACGTACAGTGCTCTCTGCCTCTCTCTAACCCACGCGCTCGCATACACACTCCAAATGACTTTGTGCTCCCGCAAACAAAAATCGATAACGGTTTCCCACAACTAATCAAACACAATCTCCTTGGAATTTGGACACGAAAGCAGTTGCTTCAAATTAAACAAACCCTTTTCAGTGTCAAGGCAGCTGCTTTGCCTCCTCAGCAAGCTGGCTTTTATTCACCAGGTATGAGCTCCTAAAGGGTGACTTGACCTGCTCAAACAACCAAAGCCAAAAAATCTTTAAAACAAAACGTCCTCTTGCTTCACTTCCTGACGTCCATATGAGACGCCGAGCGCGCCTCCCTGCTCTCTTTCCATGAGATCTGACTTTTAGGATTTGGGAAGCACTGCTCTGGCGTCTAAGGGAAGTTTGCACGACAAGCGTTCGGAGCGTTGACGCGAGCGTGATTTCTGCTACGGTCGTCAGCGCATGTGAAATCTGTGTAGGTTATCTGTAAGGGAGATGCCTTCCATCACATTTAATCTGCATTCATTGGATTTCCACTCGAGCAGTGACTCACGGCGCTAACGAGGCACTCGCAGAACAGGAGAGCGCTCCGCATACAGTCACACTATTGTTCGCTCCTTCATCGCAATCATGTACATAGCTCCTCGACAGAATCTTAATTAAGGAGAACGAGTTGGGATTGGTCAGTCGCTCGGCCTCCTCTGAATAATAATCACAAACGCGGCTACACCCCTGACCTCAAACGTTTAAGCCTCAATCAAAAGGTGCCATAATATTCTGTTACCTCCTTACAGTTCAGCGCAAATTAGAGGTATTGAGCAGCAATCAGGGCGCAGAATGCACATAAATCCACTTCAGCTGCGGCGAATGATTGTCTGCCTCCCAAAATTAGCTTTTATTGTGTTGCACTGCTTCCACAATCATCATGCAGATTAGTTATTGACCCTGTCAAATGGCGTTGTCATTGTGTCCATGCTAGTTTTTACAATTTTGCACAACAACACATTCACTTAAAACACTTGCCTGTCTTGTATGCAAAGCAAAGCCCTTTACAGACTTACTGGCACCCCTGGTAAAGATGTGTAAAAACAGTTTGAAATAAGTTCACATTTTATTGTAGTAGCAACGCCAATTTGAGTATATGTGGTCAAAGAGGTGGACATTTTTGTTTTCCCGTGAAGCAGACACCCTGTCTACTTTTAAGACTAGGCTTAAAACTTTCCTCTTTGACAAAGCTTATAGTTAGAGTGGTTTATGTTACCCTCAGCTATCTTTATAGTTTGACTGCTATAGGCTTAGGCTGCTGGAGGACATCAGGGTCTATTGTTCTCACTCTGCTGAGTTTTCCTACTGTTCTCCAATTTGCATTGCTTGTCGTCATTTCAGCTTTTAACTTTTTGCTCTCTCTGTTTTTCTTCATAGTAGTTTCACCTGGTCTGGCCTTCTGTTAGCTGTGACATCATCCAGGGAAGACAGATCACCCGCTATTACCATCTAATGTAGAACAGATTACTGGATCAATGTGTGCTTCTGTGCTTTTTTTGTCTCTTTTTTGTCTTTCTGCTCCGTCTTCTCTAACCCCCAGTGGCTCGAGGCAGATGACCGTTCACACTGAGCCTGGTTCTGGTTCTGCTGGAGGTTTTTCCGTCCTGTTAAAGGGGAGTTTTTCTTTCCACTGTCGCTTCATGCTTGCTCAGTATGAGGGATTGCTGCAAAGCCATGGACAATGTAGACAACTCTCCCTGTGGCTCTACACCACTGTGGCTTCAGGAGTGAGTGCTGTTTGTCAAGACTTGATGCAATCTACTGGGTTTCCTTAGAAAGGAAACTTTTTGACCAATCTGTATAATTTGATTGAATTTGACTTTGTAAAGTGCCTTGAGATGATGTGTATCAAGAACTGGTGCTATATAAATACCATTTAATTGAGTTTTAGACCCCCCCCCCCCCAAAAAAAATAAAAAAAAAAATTACTGTGATTACTTGAACTTGTGTTGGATGATATCTACCAACCACCAAACTGATGGTTTGTAAGTGATCTCAGAAAACATAACTTTCTGTCCCGCCATCACAGATGCGAAGTGAACTGGAAGGGTGCTCTTTGGTTAGATAAGAGTAAGACTGAGAGTTTCTACCAGAGACAAGTGGGTCTAGAGTAAAACAAAGAATAAATACAGTATACGGAAAAGCACCACATGTTCAGTGTTGACCACATTATCAATGTTGCTGTGGGCTTGTTTCTTTAACGGAGGCCCAGGGATCCTTAATAGAGGGCATGGGATCATAAGCTCTTTAAAATATCAGGACATCTGAAACAAAATATCTGGGTCATTATTAGGTCTTTAGACATGGTGATGGTCCAAAACATGTGGTCAAATCAACACAGAAACGGTTCAGAGACACTGTGCAAAGAGAGCGGGTCAAAGGCCAAACTCTTTGTGTGCTACCCTGAGAAATGTTATCCATCATATTCCTGGTAGTGTTGCTGTAGGATTTAATGTGTTTATGTATTTTTGGTAAGATTGCAGCAGCTGCAGTAAAACTGTTTATTTTGCTAGCTAATCCTTTGTAGTGAGTTGCATTTTTAGAGGCAACTTGTTTTTAGTTCAGCTAAGTTTCTTATATTTTGTCTATTTCATGATCCCTTTGTGGAACATGTGTACATTTCATAGACTGAAATAAGAGCTGGCCTGTTTAGCTGTTTCTCTCCTACAGGAAGTTGCTAAAAGAGCTGCTTTTCTTCATACTGAGCCAGATGAGAAAACATATGGCTTGACACTACAGTATATAGATAAACTGGTGGCACAGGTCACACCACTGGTGCCTTACTGAGTTTGAATCCCAGATGGTGGTCTTTCTGCATAGTGTTTGCTTGTGCATGCCTGGTTTTTTCTGCAGATACTTTAACTTTCTCCCTAACTCCAAAGACATTACCGTTGCATTAATTGGTTACTGTAATTTGTCTTTAGATGTGAGTGTGTGCATTTATCTGTGTTGCCCCGGGATGCACTGCTGGTCGATCTATAGTGTATCCACTAACTCATTAACCGCATAAACTATGGACAATGGATGGATGGATAAATAAACTGAACTTCAACAAACTCTTTAACATCAAACATATTAGGACAAATGTGGTGAGTGGTTATGTCAGATGTACAAAATGGACAAAATCAGAACTCCACATCCAAGTTTGATAACCTGGCTCCCATATTTCCCTGGATCGCGTCCATTCATTTAGCCCTTTATTCAAGGTAATTATTCTAGATAATTTAATGGGAATTTCTTTGCTTTTTACCGGATAAAATAACCTTAAGAAATGTTTTTTTTCCCCCGAATCCTCACATGCAAGTAAATGTAAATCTCTTATACATGAACCGTTGAGGGTATATTCATAAGTGCATTGCTATTACAAGTGATGCTATAAAGACTTCTTTTGTGGAAACATGTATGTTTGAAAAGGACTCTTTCAAGTTTGGTCACAATGATTTTCAGTCTCCGCACCTTCATTCTTTCCTTTCTACCTGTCAGATTTTGGCGCCAGTAAACCCTTTGACGGAGATCAAACAGAAAACCAAACAAAGACTAAACACCAGCAAACATAAATGAATCTCTCCTGACTTTTCCCTTCAGCATCATTCCTCACAGCATTGCTTCTCTTCAGAGGGAAAATAGCTCCTTAATTAGATTCTCTTTCAACAATAAGACACAAACAGTAAGATTTAAAAAAAAATCCCTCAGAGGACACAAAACATTGGCATCCATAATTACCAGGCGATTAAAACTAATGAAATATACGTTTTATTTACTTATGATCAAATGCGTTTACAGAAGCTTACAGCTCCACTTTAAAAAGCTTTAAATAGGCTTTCTGGGGTTGATCGCATCGGTTGCATTGTGTTCGGCAAACACACACACAAACACAAATTAAAACACACCTCTTTCGCCTGGACATGTAATTCTAAACGGGCTGCAGCCTTAATTTAGACTTCACATCATGAATCTAAACTGGCCCGGGCTCTCCCGTGGCGTGTGGCCTTTCAGTCACAGCGCCATTACTGGAAGAGTGTTGATGTGACTGACAGG
This sequence comes from Fundulus heteroclitus, assembly GCF_011125445.2. Classification (NCBI taxonomy): domain Eukaryota; kingdom Metazoa; phylum Chordata; class Actinopteri; order Cyprinodontiformes; family Fundulidae; genus Fundulus; species Fundulus heteroclitus. The sequence goes on along the minus strand of NC_046382.1, from coordinate 14,421,992 downwards.
TTTAGTGGGTGGTAAATGTGTGTGTGTGTGTGTGTGTGTGTGTGTGTGTGTGTGTGTGTGTGTGTGTGTGTGTTGCCCTGAGCGAACAGCGCAACAGCCGACAGCCCTCTGGGTTTTCTTCTCTCCTATTGATCAGAGGCGGTTAGACCATGTCCGTCCACAGGAAAGGTCACAGGCTCTTTCCACGTCCCCAGTGTCCCTGTGGACGGTGAGAGGTAGCAGGCTACATGTATAAAAGCCCTGCTCCACAAGCTGGATGTTCAACTGCAGTACTTTATATGCCACTTAGTGGCCTGGGAGGAGGGACTTTGGATCATCTCACACCACTCCAATAACTTTCAAAAGTGGCTGCTTTGAGGAGATGATTCAGTGCCTTGCAAAAGCATTCGTACCGACTGAACTTTTCACTTTTCGTTGCTTTACAACCACAAACCTCAATGAATTTTACTGGGTCTTTGTGTTATAGACCAACCCAGGTCTTTCGTATTGACATTTAGCATTATAAAAGCTGTGATTACAGCTGCAAATCTTTTGTTGTACCAGGTTTGCATATCTAGAGACTGACATTTTTGACCATTCTTGTAAAACAGCTAAGGCTCAGTCAGATTTTCAATTGGCATGAAATCTATACTTTGGCTAGGCAATTTTAATACATATGTATGCTTTGAGCTAAACCATTTCCTTGTTCCTTTGAATGTATGTTGTTCTGTTGATGGTGAACTTCCACCCAAGTCTCAAGTCTCCTGCAGCCTCTATCAGGTTAAATGTCTTACAGGATTGCCCTGAATGTATCGCCATCCATCCTTCCATCAACTCTGATCCGCTTCCTTGTCCCTGCTGAAGGCAAGCATCCCCTCAGGATGATGCTACAACTACCGTGTTTGATGCTGAGGATTATAGTGACTGCAGTGGTTGTCATACGTAGGGCTTTTTATGCAAGTCAAAGGCTCCCTTTTAGTTTTATCTGACCAGCACTTGTAATGATCAGAGGGAAAGGACCCAGAATTCAGCCAGACCAGCAGAGGTTTCTTTTAAAAGAAGCTTTTTAATCACAAAATCAAAAGAACAGGGGACAAATCCAAACTGGCTGTCAAAACAAAAAGATGACACAAAAAATAAACAAACGAGCAGGGCAGACAAGGCAGGAACAGACCGGACAGAATGGCTCAGGTTTCTGGACGAAAAGGGGTCAAAAAGCAAACCAACATACAGAATTTGCAGGCGGAGACTCACCCAAACTCAACAGGACAACCTGGCACTGATGTCTGGTCTCAGCAGTTTATATGGAGGTGGAATCAGGTGAAACCGGTGAGAGGTGATTGCAGCAGGGGTGGAGTTAGGCAGGTGTGCAGAGTAAGTAATTAGACCAGACATCAGTGCCAAGGCTCAAAACAAGAACAAATAAAAAAAACCAAACCAAAACTAAGAAACTTCTGAAGACATAACAGAATAAACTACAACAGTAAACACTAATCTAAACAAGAAACCAGACTAGACAGAACTCAAAACAGCCAGATAACAAAAGACAGGAAAGAGAAGGAAAACTAACACTAACAAACCATAACAGAACTCAGAATATTACAGCACTTCCTCCTCCACATCTTTGCTGTGTCCCCTACGCAACTCAAGAGGCTGAAATTCATTCAGCATTTCCTCAAACCAGTGTTTTTATAACATGTTTGTTGAATGCACAACTGGTAATTGTCCGCCCACAGATTCTCTCACTTGAGCTGTTGGTCTCTGCAGCTCATCCAGAGTTGCCACGGGCCTATTGTTTGCTGCCATGATTAAGGCTGTCCTTGCCCATTCTGTTGGTTTAAAGTACTTCTTGATTCTGAGATCGACCAACTCGAAAATACATGCATTAGTGACCATATTTTTAAAATCTTAACATTGTCCCTCGGCGACCGCTAGGCTGAAAATCCACCATTTGGGTCGATGACGTAGTTTGTGGGCGTTGCCCAGGCTACGCTACAGAGAGTTCAATGAATTACACCACGAAAAGTTCAGATGGCAATTCACAAAGTGATGATTTTAACACGAAAGACAGCACAAGCGTCTGTTACGACTTGGGTAAGTCTGAGAAAAACATTTTAGGAGAATAAACGGAATGGTTTGCTAATGTATAATTGGAATTGGTGCTCATAATCGCAGTCATGGCTCACCGTTCGGATGTAAACACGGAAACAACTCGCTGAAGCTCGATTGTCTGGCATCGTTTATGACGGCTGATAGACCCAAAGCCCTTTCGGTTCGGAACCCCCATGCCGCTCACTACCTCTCAGCACAGCAGCGCCGTGCAGAGAGGTAGTGTAGAGAGCATGTCGCTTCTCAGCAGGTAAGCAGTCACTTTTTGGGTTCGGAAATGTGTGTAAAGAGACATTATCCTTGTTGGTATTTGACCAACCATAAGCCACACACTTTTTAGCCATGTTTAATCCGTCTATTTGTCTTTGAGAAAGCGAGTTTGCAACCTGGAAGTATCTTGTTACCATGTCAACAGATCAACGCCTACCCACGAATTACGTCATCGGTCATGCAACATTTTTTTATGAGCCTTGAGCTAAAAAGCCTTAAAAATCCACTTTTTCATCGAATATTTTTTTTTTTTTCCTCAGGTCATAATAATATGTGAACTTTTAAACATTCAGCAACTTGTATGATCTCAAAATCAAGAAGTACTTTAAGTGGACTGGCATGCCTTGGTAGACTTGTAGTCACACCATACTCTTTCCATGTTCAGATGAGAGATTGGATACTGTTTAAAGGTGAAGTAGGTCACTTCTGTATAAATGTATTTCTAGACTGATTATTCCACTCCATGCGCCACTCCTCTCAGCCACTATCCAATCTGTTCAGTCACCACTTGGCACCTTAATCAGCTCCACCTGCTGCAATCAATTAGTCTCAACTCTGCTCACCTGTCACTCGTCTCGTTTTTTTCTGCTATCTGGATGTGGTTTTACCCCCGGTGTTTTTGTCTGCATCTGCTTTCTGTTTTTGTGGACCTGTTCTCACACTGCCCTTGCTAGTTTACTTTACCAGTGTTTGTGTGCTCCACCATATTCAAGTGGTCCCTGTGGATTCTGTGTTTCGCTCTGCCCTCACTGGGAACACGTCGGCTGCTTCGGATCAAGTCTGACTCTGCGTACAACTCTTGGTCATGTGTGGTTCTGTCCGCTACAGCCAGTCAGGTCCATCTCCACCTTCATCATCCATCTAGCCTGCCATCTTCGGCCTGTCATCTACTCCCCTTTCCTTAATAAACTTCTTAAAATGTACTTAGTGTCTGGCTTAAATATCGGGTTCCCAGATTATTTCATTACAATTTATTTTTTTGTTTTGTTATAGTATTTCTTGAAACTTTCTCTATGTTCTGACAATAAAAGATCTGTGAAAGAAATCAAGCTCCTCTGGCTCCTACCAGTAGTCCTACTGCCATTTGCAGAAACCCACCGCTCCCGGACAGAAACAACCAATCAGATCCACGAGGAATGGCTGGCTCTGATTGGTTGTCAGCATGGTCAATCGTTCTTGTGTATGCGCTGCTTACACCCCCTCCACAACACAGCGCTACAATCATTCATGCTCAGTTTGCCACAGGGCTGCACCTGTCTATAGAAATGGTGGAGAAACAACCTGCTTTACAGGAAAACTGCCAATTTCTTGAGTGGCAACCGCTCAGAAAACAAAGATTGGTAAAGATTGGAGCATCACAGCAGACTCTGCTGTGGAGGGAAGGGTGCAGAGGAGCAGAGAGCAAGGTGAAGGGGCCTGTAAGGTGTTGCCTCTTCACATTTTCTGGCTATGTGCATGGTTCTCTCAAAACTCCCTACTGCAGCTTCAATAATCTTATTCTGTTTTAAACTTCTCATCTTTATCCCTGGTTTTATCGGCTCTGTTTCTTGGTCTCCATAATCCTTTTTGTTCACTAAAGTTCTCTCACAAACCTCTGATGCCCAAATAGACACAGACAGACTCTGTTTGGCAGCCGTTTGCGATGCATTTTATTTTAGCGAGGATTTGAATGAAAATGCTCGACATAATTTTCAGATTTATTTTAAATTAGAAAACCACATATCTATTTTCTTCCTGTTCCCCATTAAGCACTACTTTGTGATAACCTATACATACAATCCAAATGTATTACATTGAAGTTTGTGGTTGCGACGGGGTAAAATGGAGAACATCCTCAAGGGGTGTGAATACTTTTGTTTAGTAATGTAGGTTTCATTTTTACCCACACCCCAATCCAAAGCCGATTAAATTACACTGTCCCCTTCACTTGGCTGCAAGAATCAAGTATTAATTACAGTTAATCAAACTCTGCAGATTATAGAGGAATGTGGAAGGGGGAAAAAATTGGGTGAGTGCACCCAGGGTGCATTTAAAGTGCTGAGCAGCCCCCGCTTTTTGCTGAGGTTGAAATTTCGGAGTATTAGCAAGTTATTAACATTCCTTAATAGGAAAATCTTGCTCCTGGAATTCAAATGAGGTGAGAGGGTTGACAATGAGAGCACCGCTCAGCCGCTTATGGGATAATAATGATGTGTTCACTCATGCAACGGGTAGAACAGCCTTTGTGCCCTTAAAAGTCAGCCTTAAATGAAGTTGTATAGGGTTCGCCTGGAGTTTGTTTAAGTGTTTTGCTGTAAAATCACACGTAACGGGTCATAAGCAGTTGATTTTTAGTGGAAATCCACAAAGAGATCTCCGTCTGTTGCTTTGTTCAGCTGTTCCACGCTTGGTGATCACTGTTGAACAATCATAGAGGCCTTTATTCATGTTTCTATTGGTTCTCACAAGGGTGAGTTTAGAATGGTGAAAGGATGCAGCATTAGGTGCACGAAGCATGCAGTTCATTTTATTTAATCATTGAATGCAAGAAAATAATACAAGTTGTAATTACATTTTCCACAGCGAATGAAAACAGGGTCTGCAGGTCGAGACCACATCACAAGCCCTCTCAGCTGCAGGTCTGTTTCATTCCTGCTCAATAAGATAAGAGCTACCTCCTCTGCTCTCTCTTGTCAAACCAGAACTTACTGCTGCCGGAGCAGTTGATTGAAACAACCAATAGCTGTGATTATGGACTGGCAGTTGTCGCTGCGTTAATGGTAGTAATTATAGCCGTGTGGTTGTTTTTACAATTACTGCAATGACGCACCAGAGTGAGTGAACACCACCAACATGAAGGTATCTTTGACGTTCATTTAAATTGTATTTGATTGGAGCTGCTGTTTTTCCTAATGTACAATACGTATAAAACAATATGTGCCATTCAAAGCAAAGCTGGATCGATTCCCGCATCATTTAACAATGCTGTATGCGTTATTTGTGTCAGAAGCGGTAAAGCTGCAACCCGCAGAATGCCGGATTCTTAAAAAAATGCAGCCATAGTAGATGCACCGCTGCAGATTTAAGAAGCCGCCAAGCAGAGCAGCTGCAGCTGTGCCGACAGCCAGCAGTCACCCACTGTAGGAACATGGTGCTCATTTAATAACATCACCAGAAACTTTTCCACTGTAGGAATATAATTGCACACTGTAGACAATGGTATCACTTGTAGCACAGAACAGATGTGGGTTTTTTGTGTAGTTTGCCGTGTCGAGGTAAGCATTAATTAATGCCTTTTCACTTTTAAAGCAAATGACTGCATCTTGAGCCTGTACAAGACAGACATGTTAGCACAAAACCTTCAACATTTACTGGCGGTGTCGTAAAAATATGTAAAAAGGCGTAAAATATACATTTTTGCATAATTTCGTACTGAAATCTTTGGAAAAGTCAGTAAGAGAAACTAAACCTGCTTTAAGAAATAATTGCTTGTTATAAAGTGACTTTTTCCACATCTGCAAAAATTCTTATAATGAATGTTACTGAACTATGTTTTTAAAGTGATCCTCACTGCTTTAAGTTAAACACTGTAAATTGACAATCCATGACTTCGTGTTTTCCTGCCAAATAAACATGACGTATTGCAGAAGCCCGATTTTAATAGACATTCTTCAAAATTAGGAAGGAAAAAAAAAGCAGAGAACATGTAATTCAGACAAGACAGATGTGTGTTGATCTTCAGGGGTTGGGATATGGCTACAAAAAAATCTTTACCCCTAAACTTGTAGCTAAATACAGGTACAGAGTGATGATTACAAAGTTTAAAATGAAAATACCTGTGACCAACCAGGTGGCATAAGCTCTATATTTATTTTGCTACCACCCCACCCCTTTGGTGAGCACAGTGCAGGGGATTGTGGGACGCTGTCTACAGGATTGGACTCATTTATTGCAGCATGAGTCCAAAGAAGGGCCAGATGCATCTCCACTGATCCCACACACCCGGGCAATGCACTGTTTGCCCATCTCCCATCTGGTAAACTCTTCAGAAACATCAAATCCAGAACTAATAAACTCAGAAACAGATTCTTTCCCAGAGCTGTGAGGGCAATCGCCCCCTGCTGAGAGACTGAGGTTCATCATATGTTACAGTCACACTGCTGGTATTGCATATTTGCACAATTTTATTCTCAGTAATATCGAATTGCACATTTCTGTAAATGAAGTCTCAAGATCATGGCAAAAAATTACCGCATTACTTGAGATTCATGAAGGAAAGACAAATCCATGTAACATGACTTATATCATTTGCAAAGGAACTGATATCAAAGCTCTCAGACTCTGATATGAACTTGCATGCTCTAATGTGTAGAAGAAAAAAAACTCCTGTAAATACTAAGTTTGTTGTGTTTGTGTGTCATGTTATCTGTGGACATCCTTAGCCAGTATCTGCCTCGAAGATAATTTCATTGTGGTAGCACATGTTGAGAGTAAAATATTCTTGATTAAAAAAATATCCAAATCTTAAATTTAAAGAAAAAGTCTTTAATTTTAACTTTTTGAACCGCCATCTTAGAAAGACAATACAAAACTAGAAAAATTTGCATTTCCTGCGAAAATGCACTGTGAATGCAGATAGCTGAATGATTGAGCAAAAGATGCAGAAGTTCTTTGAAGAAGAGAAAAAATAGATGAAAAGAATTGAAGAAGTTGAAAAAGTTGAAGAAGTTGAAAAAGTTGAAGAATTTGAACATGAAAGAAAAATAGCTGAATGATTAGAAGAAGAAAAAACTGAGGGAAAGGCACCAAACATTTCCTAACTCATTCTAAATACTGAATCGTTTAACAAAGCATAAGTAGAATTTCAAACTTGAATATACTGTAGCCATATGTGGGCCTGCATTTCTAGGAGTATAAGGGGTTTTGCCCCCCATTGAAAAGCATTGGATGTTTGACACCTCCTAACTTGGAGATGCTTTACGTGACGAGGCCCAAACTTATTGTGGAGCATTCTGTATAAAGGAGGTACAGACTCTGTAAAGCAGAAGTTTGTCCGAGCTTCCTAGAGCTACTTCCAATTAGCAACATGCTAACCATTAGCCGCTAACATGGTTGTGCTCAGGATCACCGGGTGATTGTACTCTGTCAGTTTGGTCCAAATCCTGTACTGGGAAGTGCCTCAAATAGGGGTGCCAATACTTAATGTCACCAAAGTTCATGGGTCAGATTGGCCTCCTTTAGCAACTAAGCCTCACCACATCTGGGCCCAGAACTCAACATTTGACCAAAATGGCGTGTAGCGCCATTTCCCACAGGTGGGTGGTGCTGTATTGGCCAATTGGGTCGTGTCTGGGCATCATACCAGGTCCTGTTGGAAGCAAAGGCCCAATAGGAAAGCATGTGAAATCCAAAATTGGACAGAAAAGTGACACATAGCTGAAAGTCATTTGAAAATTGTAAAATGTCAAGAGGAAGTGACTGTGCGAATTTCAGATTCCTACATTAATCACAGCCACTGCAGTGAGCGATGAAAGTTGCCATTGTATCTCAACGGAGCTTCTCCCTCTGGCCCTCAGAGTTCCGTCGTCATGGAAACTCACTGACACACCTGCAGCGGCCAGTCTACCGAAATGCAGAGACTTTGCTCACAATAAGTCCCATTGGATTATAATGGAGAACTTTGCCTCGAACAACGCTTCATATCTCCTGATCCATAAATGGTAGAGACGTAATTTTTTCTGTGTTTAGTTCATAACGGATAGGGGAAGAAGAAAAGCTATCGTTTTTTTGCTGGAAAAAGTTTAATAAAGGCGTAAAAAATTATGATCTAAAGGTTTTTTTTAAGGAATTTCCAAAATCCTCTAAAAACAGTCCCGAACAAATCGCTCTATCTGAAAAAGTATAAGAAATATCAAAACAATTATTTCACTGTGAGTATCAGCAGGCTTTTGAGGACTATGTTGCTCATTTTAATGTTTGTACAAAAATCGGTGTAGGCACAGCGACGATGTAAAAAAGTGGATCATTTGGGGTGATGGAGGTCCAAAGCGTCTTCAGGATTTTGCAAATTCGCTACTCCCGAAAAAATTGTTCCTGCAGAAAAACCGTAACAGTTATCCACAAAATTCCTTTTTTGAGAGTGGCAGAAGGGTTGGGACATTCATATGTGAAAGTCTCATGCCTGTACATCAAACAGTTTAGGAGTAGCGACGATGCGAAAACGTGTGATGTTTTGGATTTTCAGACGTCATTTTTCAAAACCGCTCCATAGGAAATGAATGGGGGAGGTTCGGGTTTGTGTCGCTCTGAGGTGATTTGCAAAAAATCTATAAATGCTACACCAATGACGGTTACATTTCCTGAATCCAGACAAAAATTCCTAAGTTTTGATGTATAATTTATGTGGATAGGTTGAAAATTGAGCGAGTGAGAAGAAGTTGTTTGGAGAAGAAGAATTTGTTGAATTTCTAGAGTGCGCACTCTATAACTGCCTCCTTGACGACCACAGCAACGCATGTTATTTGCTGAATTTCTTGAAAAGCCAAAATTATTTTAAAGAGGTACTATATGAAAATGGTAAAAGATATGAAAAAGCTGAAATAGACCATAATAGCTGAAAGATATCACTACATTTTAAAAGTTGAATGGCGTTTCTAGCTGAAAGTAGGCTGAAGCAGTAAGCTGTCAAAAAGCAACTGAAATGAGCGGAATTTTAGTGAATTACATTCATTTCCTATGGGAGAAAAAAGAGCTGAAAATGTGCAGAAAAAGCTGAATATTTTAAAAAGTTGAAGAGTTAAAAGTACAAAAAGACATAGCCATCCATTCCAGAAGAAGCTGAATAGTTTAAAAGTTGAATGGTTGAAATCGGAGAAAAACTGTAGGAGGAGAAGCGAAGCAAAGTTTAAACAGTAAAAAGGCGGAAGAGGATCTCAATAACTGTGAATGCCTACTGCATTCACAGTAAATATATCACATTCTTAAAAAATGTGAAAAAGCCCTTTAATTTAGTATTGGCTTGGAAGCTGCAGATCAGACACCAGCTTTCATCAATCACCCATGATGCACAGGCTTATTTGGTTTATGTGGTTACACAGTAGGGGTGGACATTTATCGCATTGTTTTGTCGTTATCGTAAAAAAATGTCTTATCATGATAAGAATTTGGCTTTATCGTGACAACATTAAATTCCAATTAGCAGTGTCTGAAAACCAAAACTTCCAGTATTCTCGGCATTGTAATTTTTAAAAATTTTTGCTCTTTTGGTTCCTTGAGAGCAGTATTAAATAGCAATAAATTAAAAATGTTAATTGATTGTAGTTATTGTGTGGGGTTTAGTGATAAGAATCACGCTACTTTATTTAGCGAGTGCCCTGATGAAGCCTATTTTGAATTTTGTTTTGTATGTTTTCTGTTGTACTATTAGATATATATGTTTTGTTTATGGGTCTATAATTAATGAGACATGCAGCCACAGCCATACAGTGACTGAAAAAGACTGCTAGAAGCTGTAAATAGTCTTATCATCATTTTATCATTATCACAATAATACCACAATATATCATGATGAAATTTAAAGTCCATATTGCCCACCCCATTACACAGTGTAAAACACCAGGGAGTGCTCCATATTGACTGTTCACACCATTAGTGTGACAGCAACTGTGATAGTGAAGCTCACAGCGTTAACAGAGGCTTTTTTTTGCTTTCTCCGCCAAAATTAAGGCAAAGAAGACAGAAATAAATATCAAATCAATGTTGAAGCCCAAGTTTAAATAACCAGCTTATAGAAAACTCAAAAGATACATTAGTAACTTAAATTATTTTGTGCATACTGCAGCAGGTTTTCGTGCTGCCTCTTTACACCACCTCTTAAATGCTTTGTTCAAAATTGGAGTCCCGTTAACTAATCTAGCCTGGCCAGCTAGACTGACTTATGGTGTAAACATGGCATACTAGTCGCAAAGCCGGTGGTAGAGCCCGAATTTCAAAGGCGTGGCCAAACAGGGTCAACGGAAACAGGGTAGAACCAATCAGAGAACTTCGGACGCGACGCAACACGGTCTGTTTTAGCTGAGAGCGAAAACAGAGCGTGTTAAGTTTTTAACGATATATCCAGCTCATTCAGGACATAATAAAAGGCATCATTGAAACATTGCTCCGTTGTGGCCGCCATCTTGATTGTTACAGTTACAGAAAAGTGATGCTGCATTATGGGTAAAGAGTGACGCATTGTAAACTGCCATGTTGTGATTGGTCCGGTAACTTTGAGACCAGAGAGTCTGGACCTGTACATAAAAGAGGGGCGTGGCCCACCTACTTTGGATCATGGCCCACCCAATGAAGTGGCTTTCCTTTGAAATCTTTTCCTTTTTCTTTCTTTTTTTTTAGGGGTGTCATCATGAAAATCATCCTAAAATAAAATGAAGCAGAATATTATTTAATGTATGCTTGTCCCAAACATGAAAACAGCACGCTTCATGTTCTAGCGCTCAGTAAACCGGCGGCACAGAGAGAAATTCGCCTAAGAGCTGCAGGCCTGTATTAAGCCGAATGAGAGGAGATGCTGGAAACATCCCTTCTCAATTGTTGGGAAACCGCCAGCATGAGAAGGTGGTGTTGGATATTGTCATGATGTGTGCCAAACGGGACATTCCTCTTTGGGGGCCCCGAGAAAACAAAAGAGTGCCGGATTCATGGTAAGTGCGCTGTGAAGCTGCTGCTGCATCGCCTGGCACTGGATTTCATGGGCACATACTAAATTTAGTCACACGGTAATGTCGGTACTTTTAAGGGCCATTTTTAGGGTCTTGTAACAGTGGGAGCTTCAACCTAGACCCTTCATTCCTCTTCCTCCCTCTTTAAAGAGCTCTTTACAGTCTGTATTTATGCATTTTACCCACGATGTTTATCCCTCACGCTCAGCGCAGAATTGAAAAGAAGAATTGTTTCCACTTCCCTCGCCGCCTCAACTGGGTATCATTGAACATAAATTAAGCTGGGACCGGACAATCCGTTCCCAAATAGCCTATTGGTTTTCTATAGCCATCTAGGCTGTGCAGAGAAGTGAGACGCAGTGAAACGCAGAGCCAAAAGAGCTGCGGCTCTACTCATAGAATTTGGGGATACAAGATAAAAGTACTATTTCCTATACTGCTATTTCCTGTAGGCTTAACACTAATGCTGGTGGGTTAAAGGCAAAGCAGGAGTCCACGCCTCACTGGGTCCGCTTGAAGCACAAAAATGAAACGTTTGTTCAGAGAACAACTTCAAACTCAGCCTTGGGCATGCGTGATTATACACTTAGAGGCGCTCTGCGCAAATACAGAGGAAATAATGTCTGGCCAGGGTGGAGGTCGAGATGACGAACCTGTCGCTGTTAAAGGTAATGACAAAGGTTACGAAATGTAACGATCTACAAGAGCAGGAGCAGATCAGGAGATAACGCAACAGCTGGATCATGCAACGTAACAACTGCTGCATACTTGAAGTGCTGCAGCACTAACAGTATTTACCCCTTTTTAAACTGTTACCTGTAATATTGTGTTTAATAATAAGAGAAAATAGAAGTTTTCCATTAATTAAAAAAACTTTCCAGTCCTGGGCGTCTGGCTCGATGAAGCCACGGTGGTCGTTACTGAGTGACGTCGCGTTCAGAAATGGAAACAATGTCTTAGACAGGCTGCCGCAGTTTAAAAGGATCCAGAAGCTTCTCTGCTGTGTTTGTGGCTGTAAATCATCTTACAGGTGATGGGTCCTGATCATTTGTTTCTGCTGTCAGTTTAAGGATGTTCACTTGAACAGAGAAGGTCTTTTTCCTTCTCCCCACATTGTATCTTCTCCGTAGTAAACTGACAAATGTGCAACTTACAAATAAACTTACTTTCAACAATACTTATTTGGCCCACCCATTTATTTTTTTTAGCCCTGGACGAAATGCATTTTCTGACAAGCTGGTTGTTGAATACACATGGCGTAAGTCAGTCTGACTGACCAGGCTGTTAACTGGTCATAGCTGACAATGACTGAACTTTGGCTACCAGAAGTTGCAACATACCATCAAGTATACAATTTAATCATGAACAAAAATTTACTTTACATTGTACAGACGAACATGTAGAAGTTTCTCATCAATCACTGCTGTGTTCAGCTGCTTATGAGGTCGGCTGCATGCCTTTATCCATCGTTTATACATTTCTAGTCTCCTTTTAGGTTTTGGTAAAGGAATAAACTGCATTCCAGACTCTAAACGTTCGGGATAATGCACGGCTGAATTGTACTTTTCCCACAGTTTAACCGTTTTTAGCAATGTTTTTAACGAAATACCTCTGACCACAATGCATTCACAATGTAAAATCCCAGCAATATTTCTGGAGGTAAAGGATGTACAGGTTCTGAAGGTGAAGGGAGTTTCACTTTTGGACAAATTATGATTGCTGATTGGTCAGCTACTGACAACCCTTCGGGATTGATTGACAGGCGGTGTCACATCAATCAAAACCACATCAAACTATTTGTGGTCCAGCAGCGCAAATTACATTGTTTCTTTGAGTTCTAACTGTGCCCACCTTCCTAGATCATGTCACCAAAAAATAACAGCAAAAAATAACAGCAAAACAAAAAACAATATATAAGCAGAAATGCAACGGGACACAATACAAGATGCAAAAGACAATTCAAGAGACACGTGGTATCAATTAGCAGACATGTTCTGCTGTGCACACTGCTGTGTTTTTGTACCGTACCGTTGTGCTCGCTATGCATCAGCTGGTCACATTACAAAACCTCTTGGAAATGTCATTAGAATCAGTGACCTTTTAAACAGCAGGCGGCACGCTAAAACATTATTTTAAAGGCCTGGGATCTCATTCCCACTATATTGCTGCAGACAAATTTTACACTCCTTTAACCTTCTTCTTTAGAATATGCAGGATTTACAAGATTAAGAGCACTTAACATTCATATTCAGTCATTAGAACCACTCAGTATCCCACAATGACCATGCTCAATTTATGTCCTTTGTGTTTTTGCTAATACTTTAAACAATTAACTTCATGTTGTGAAAGCCAAAGGTTTCCATTACATGTTTCTACATGTATAATTTCCACATTACTTATTTCAAAGAGGTGTGAGTCACTCTTTCTCACTCTATAGTGATGCTGTTAAGGGGCTGTGCTGCTTACAAAGCTGTGTTTTATGCAAAATGGGTCCCTAAACTAGAGACATGATTTTAACATTAATAGATTAACAAGAATTTAAAATGAGATATCCTAGAAACTTTAAATATGGTAATGAAAAAAAAAAGATTGGACTAACCTTGTTCCTTGGCGGTGGGGCTGTTTGGGCGACACAAAAATGTTTCTTTTCATGCAGTTGACTGTCCGTTATGAACCAGCTGGGGGAAGTCAAATAATGGAAGATACGTTACCTTTCTGTTTGGCGGTAAAGGATCCGAAATGGTTGACATCTTGTAAGGTTTAGACTCTGTAACATCAACTTAGTAGCTGTTAGCAGAGCCAGTTTAAAGTTTGTGTTATTTGCAGTATAAACTGGGCCATCCTCCAGTCATAGAAAACCCTTTCCTGTTGTGTGTGGGAGGGGCTTAAGTGATTTCCAAACCTTACCCACTGAGCTATATAATACACTGGAGTGCTGATTTTGCCGAAAAACTGAAGTCACTGGCCGCCATCTTGCTACTCCCTACTCTCCCAGAATCCCACAGGATTTGCTTGCAATAACAAGCAGTTTTCTGGCTGTGTGAAAACGTTTCACAGGTAATTCTACAGTCAGTGGATGTACTAACACTATGAACTACTAGGAAATTAGGTGCTGAAATATTTTACATGTTATTCATATTAAATATATGTATATATAAGTATGTGTATATGTATATATGTATATATATGTATACACATATGTAAATATATGTTTTTGTATATTGTTATTTATATATTTATAAATGTTAAACATATATATTTAAACGAATAAAATGCAAAATATTTCAGCACATGACTTTCTCAGTACTTGATATTTTTAGAACATAACATAAAAGTATATGGCATTTGACATTTTAAAAGTCTTAAGCCCCCCCTGAACATGAGAAAATCCTCGTTATTCGATGCTGTAGCGCACATATTCCCTAGTTACTGGGGGAAAATAGGGAGTACCAATATGGCGGCTGGTGGCTTCAAAGCGACTCGTTCAAACAGACGGTGATTAGCACTCCAGTGTATAATATAGTTCAGTGACCTTACCCTGTTGAGGAGTTTACTGTGATTGCAGTCAGGAACTTTTGTAATGTTCAGATCCTGTATTCCCTGTTTTATAGCAAAAAGATTTTGAGGCTCATGTGCTTGCATAACGAATCAATGTTTTGATAAATTTCACTCACCAAAGCCTTACAAATAACAGCAAACAGGCTTAAATCGGAGGCTTTCGTTTAGTTCTTTCTGAAAACGTTTCAATATCCAGGAGTCTTTGTCAATTCTGGTGGGTCGCACTTGAGCAACCTGCAGTTTTTAAAGGCGCTGCTGTTTTTAAAGACATGGAGGCCCATCCTCCTAGGCACATGCAAAAAAAAAAATGACCCACCCATCAATGTCCTGGGTGGTTAGAGGCTATTGCTTGATGTGAGTGGAGGACTTGGTCTCCTGAATCATGACGAGATGCTGATGTAATCTCTTTGGAAAGAAGATGTAATCAACGACGACCTGGATAACTGAGGATTTGCACAGGCGCCTTATAAATATGTTAATTTATGTTCGACATGTTAAGCTGAAATCTGTTGGATGAGCATTTGTGCTCGTCCAACAGAGATGAGCACAGATCAAAGATGGCCGACTTCCTGTTGAGTTTGGATTCACTCCAGTGAAAATTCACCTATTTGATACGAGCTCACACTAAGTTAATCGACATCTGACACAGTTTGAAGTTGATGAGGTCATAATTGCTGGTTTGACTCAGACTTTCTGTTATTGAGTGGTAGCAATTTTGTGGTTCATGGCAAGACGTCAAAGATTGAAGTCTGACCGCGCGTCATCAACAAAGGTAAAGATCAGGATTCTGTAAAAAAATTGAAGAAAGATTTTGAGAGTTTGGCAACAAGTAGAACTTTTTTAATTCAAGCTCTGCAGTTCAGTAAACAAACAGGGTTGGTTCTGGTCAGGGAGAGGATTAGGAGTCCAGCTGGTACTCTAACAGACTCTTGTAAAAGGCACTCTGCCAGAAGGAAGAAGATCTCTTGAGGAAGTGTTAGTTTTATATATAATAATTTTGTCAACAGAAGCTATTAAGTGTGGCAGGAGAGGAGAAATCTTAATATTTTTTAAAGCCAGCGTATATCTCTTCTCCCCATCTTTTGGCAGAACAGACAAATATATTAAATGATTCTGAAGTCAAGAGACTGGTAACGGTTCCAGCGAAGTAAATCCAGCTCTGTGATTAATTTGCACCGGATAAGCTAACAGTCTCTGAGTCCTCACCCTCAGAGAAACCTCAGCCAAGATGACATTGAACTGTCTGTTCACTTTCTGCCGAACCACTGCCACTGGGAATATTTCTATATAATAACACCCACTGAAAAAAAGCCGGGAACGTAAGAATTAAACTAATTGGCAGCTAATCAGGTCATATCTATACTTATGAGACGTGCAGGAAACAAAAAGGCTGTTAGAGCATGACATGTCTCCAGAGCCTGCAATTTGTTCATATTAATGTGGAAATACATTATTTAAAAAAAATACTGATGAGTCCTAATATTTTTTTATCACCAGCCTAAAATGGTCTCTCTTTTTTAACGAAACAGCTCTGATCCAGATAAGGGGGGGGGGGGGGGGCAAGAAAATCCAAACAAATCTTTGGGCAGTATGTTGATATAGATTCTCAGACCTCAGGACATCCATTCATTTATCCATCCATCAAAGTGTGGGTAAGTGCTTAAGTAAAAGGCTAAGAGAAAGAAAGCATAGCAGGTTGTTATCAAGTGAGTCTGAAGGCCAAATTGACATTTCATTCTCTTTTCCTGTGTTTTTGAGACTGATCCAGCAGAATATTGCTATCAGACCTGAGACTGATAATTTTGTTGAGCTTGATGATATTCTGGGGCAAGCGGTCCATCCAATGATCCAGATGCCGTGCTCCTGTGCTGCTGCAGAGCACGTGTTCACATGTGCTGTTGCACAAATGACAGCACCTAATACGACCCACCTGTAAAACTCCTGAAGTTTGCAGATGACACCACTCCTGCGGGTCCAATCACGGACAATGACAAGTCTGAATACTGACAGGGGGTTGATTGGCTGGTCCACTGGTGCAGTCAGAACCACCTGCAGCTTAACCTGAGATTTGCACCACCAAATCTTGCCTTCTTTTCCTCTTCTTCATAATAAAAAATGGCTGTACATACACTGTTCCTTTTAACCTTTACCCTAATTTATCTGAAGTTTATATATCTATACTTAACTTTTGTACACTGCCAATGCTTGAAACTGAAGTCAGACTCACACATCTTGGCCAATAAAGCTGATTCTGATATTTGAAGTGTTGCACACTTGTATGGTAAAGGCCCTAAATTGTAAATAATTTTAATGAAATTTAACTTAGCAAAGCTTGTTACAGAGGTCCACTGTCGCTGGACAGTTTGCTGCTCAGTATAGCCTTTATTGGAGATATATTGGTGAACACAAAGAAATAAGATGAAGAGAGACAACGGGATGTTTAACTGGATTACAAAAAGCGGCTGTGCTTTATTCTTTTGACCTTTCCGTCTCGATTCGCCATGCAGCATGTGTGATTGGAAAATGTTAGCAGGGTGTTGATGAAGTCCAGACAAAGTAGGAAACATTCAAGCTGTGTTGAATTCGTCTTAGAAGCCGGAGCGTCAAGCGAGAATTATGTCACCGCCGTGTTGAGCTCTTGTTGCAAGTTGGAAAACTGGTTGGATTTGCTTACTGTGCTAATTCATATCAGCCAACAACAACAATTTCCTCCTCACTTTATAGTTTCAACCACTAAAGAGAAAAGGTCACAAACAGCTTCTACAGCAGTATGTGTGCCTCTGATCTAATACATTTTAATCTGTTAGAAGTGCTACTAAATAGTTTATCCCTGCAACCTTCATTATGTTTTGTACGCACAGCAGCCATACTGGATGTTGAACTCGGGGCTGAAGAAAGACATCTGACTTGGAACGCTAGAATTTTGCCTATTGTGTTTCGAAAATTGAACTTCCAATTACATATAAAATGGACCATCACACGCTACAAATATACACAAAGAGGATTCTGTTAAAGTATGAAATGCTATAAATACAAAATGTATTAGACACATTTTAAAATCCTTACCATTGTAAGTTTTTTAAGGGCAAATTCCCGTTCTAATGAACAGTTATTTCTCATATTCTCTCATGTACACACAGAGTAGAATATCACCTCTGTTCGTGTACAGCACTTTGATTGTCTTATTACTGAAAAGTGCAAAATAAATAAACTTACCTTACCTAAACTTATCACCTCTGCTCACCAATAATTAATAACCATTTATGACAAAAAGACTTGTAAAATGGCATTGTTTCCCAATAATTTGGCTGCTGGATTTAGCAGTTTCTATAGACTTTTTTAGCCAAAAAAGCTAAAATAGTGTTAGCAACTTTTTTAATTGTACTGTTATAGTCTGTTTAAGTCCATTGTGCTGAAAAAACATTAAGTAAGAGCATCTGTAAAGTCAAAGTATGGGGTCTAATCAATGAAACATTTGTGAAAAAAGTCATAATATTATGAATTACTTAGTCGTTTATAAAGTCTGTGGGCTGTACATTCAACTTGTTCCTGGCCTTTAACTGAACTGAATTAAGCTCTCAGTGTCATGAAGCACATAATTAAAACTCTCCATTTAGTGAGGTTGCCAAAGTAATATTTAAGTCAAAGGTGACCAAGCTTGATTATTGTTGAATTTTTCTATCAAGAAGAAATGGATCAGAAGTAAATTAAATTAAGTTAGGCTTTGAACCAACAGCACTCAGAAGCTTTGGACTTTTTCAGCAAAGCTAGGAGCCTATTTCAGCCTTGGGTTAGTCATATATCCCTTTAGTGCCCTCCATGGTCGTCTGGGCCCACTCTTGCATGTTTTAAATGTGTCCCTGCTCCAGCACATCTAATTTAAATGATCGCATTACCTCATTGGCAAGCTGTGGAGTTCTACAGAAGCCTGTTATGGACCCGTTTATTTAAATCAGGTATGTTGCAACAGAGAAACAACTAAAACGTTTAAAAAAATAAGGACCCGAAGACGAGGGTTGGTGACTGTTAGCTATTATAGCCTGGGCAGATTAGGCCAGTTAAGTTTGTTCATCACTGTTGCTCCCTGTAGCCAAAATGTGAAACAGTTTTCTGATTTGCTTCAGTTTGATGAGGAATCAGTGAAACCAAGTTCAGGGTCCTGTGTGCTTTTTGTTTGTTACACGATAATGCATCTGCTCTGAAACATTTATTTTATAAATTCCTGAAAGTTAGGGTTATGCTATGCGTTCTCACACCTCAGCTCCCACTGTCTAATAAAGCAAAATGTACTTGGAATCTCCCTGATGTTGTGCCGTTCTGCAGGGTCTGTGTAGCTTTATTTGTACCTCAGGATAAAACAGCTGTAAAGCAACCACAGATGTGTGAGTCATTAGTTTGATTTCACAGTTCTCTCGGATCTAAGGGAGCTCTTTCTGCAGTGTGCACTGCGTCTCCTCAGCAGGTTGGTGCTGCACGACTGACTGGGTTTGTGAGTTTGAATGCTGCATTTGAAAACAGCAGCCATTCCTGTAGCGTAGCTTCAAGTAAAAAGGGTCTGCATTTGAAAAAAAAGAAGTAGGTTTTAGCTGGATCGTCTCATGTACATCACAAATAGAACCTAATTCAGGTGTGTTTATGGTCTTTATGCTGCTGTAGACCGACTTCAGCTTCTAAACAATATTTGCTTCTTTAAAGGTTATATATTTCTGCAGACTCTTAGGTTCCTGAGCAATATAAACATTTCTCCCAGGTGCTACCCACACCAGGACCACACTGGGGATCTTTCATCTTTAGGTTCATGCTTTGTGGAGATGCCTTGATCTTTCACTGAGTACAGCAGTGGTTTGTAGAGACTGACACAGTAAGCCCTCCCTCAGGTAAAGTTGGAGGAAAAAAAAGAAACACCACACTCACTCTACATCTTCTCTCGGTTAGCCTAAATCCTTCGTTTTACTCGCAGGTTGGAGCTGAATGTATAATCCTTTACACTCAGAGCGAGTTAGCAGAGATAACCGCATGTCGGGAAATGTCGAGTCGATGTTATAATCATTAATGCCGTCTTAAAGTGCGTAGAAGGTAGTAATATTTTCCCCTGGAGGTGTTGATCCATATTGTATTTTTTTTTTGTTTTGTTTCTGTGTTTACTTTTTTTTAAATAAAAGAACATATGGTTTTCAAGGCCTTATTTAGTTTTTGAAAAGGAGAATCTGAATTGTGTGCATCTGCCTTTAGCACCATTTAGAGTCAATACTTTGTATAACTAGATATCAGGGCGATTCCAGCTGTAAGTCGTTTCCAGTATGTCTCTAAAACCTCTGCACATCTAATCACTGAAATCTTTCAAAATAGTTTTTTGCAAAATAGCTGAAGCTGAACGAGATGTCTAAAGCATCTAATAATCAGTTGCAATAGATTCTCAACTGGATTTAGGCCTGGACTTTGACTGGGCCATTCTAACATGCGTACATGCTTTGATATAATAATCTGACCAGAGCATCTTCTTGTAACATGTGGCTTTCTTTATACTGCCCTTCCATAAAGACCAGATTTGGTGCACACTCACAGTTGTTTGGTCTACAGCTTCTCTTACCTCACGCACGTGCGGATGCTGTTCCTGGACTTCAGTTGAACACCATCATCCCACAGCTTCTGGTGGAAAAACTAAAACATCTGGGCTTCAACACACCCCTTCGCAACTGGCTGCTAGACTTCCTCACCAACAGACCTCAGTCGGTCCGGGTCGGACAGAACACCTCTGATGTCCTCACCCTCAGTACGGGCTCCCCTCAGGGCTGCGTCCTGAGCCCCTGCTGTTCACCCTGATGACACACGACTGCGTCCCCAGGTTCACCACCAATCACATCGTGAAGTTTGCAGACGACACAACGGTGGTGGGCCTGATCAGAGACGACAACGACCAGAACTACAGAGAGGAGGTGGAGCAGCTGGTGGGCTGGTGCAGAGACAACAGCCTGATCCTGAACGTGGAGAAGACGAAAGAGATGATCGTCGACTTCAGGAAGAACCGGCCTCACCACGCTCCACTGCTCAACAACAGCTCAGCTGTGGAGGTGGTCAGCAGCACCAAGTTCCTCGGTGTGCACATCACAGACGACCTCAGCTGGTCTGTGAACATCACATCACTGGTGAAGAGGGCACAGAAGCGACTGTACTTTCTGCGGAGGATGAGAAGAGCCCGCCTGCCCCCGCCCATCCTCACGACCTTCTACAGAAGCACCATAGAGAGCATTCTGACCAGCTGTCTCTCTGTGTGGTATGGAGGCTGCAGCACCTCTGACTGGAGGAACGGTGAGGAGAGTGGTGAGGACAGCAGAAGAGATCATCGGGGCTCCTCTCCCTTCCATTAAGGACATTTCATCCCAGCGCTGTGTGTCCTGAGCCCGTAACATCATCAGGGACCCCCCACACTCCCACCATGGACTGTTCTCCCTGCTGCCCTCTGGGAAGAGGTTCCGCAGCATCCGCTTCAGGTCCACCCGGTTCTGCAAAAGCTTTTTCCCTGCTGCCATCAGACAGTTGAACTCTAAACAGGACTCTGCATCACATTTGCATCTTTAGTTTGCACTACAAATGTTGCTAAACTTTCATAATCCATTTGCCTTTTTACACCATTATTGCCTTTTTGCACCATTATATTTTGCACATATAGAATGGCTGAACAATCTTTTGTATACTGTTCTTGCACACTGTTTTTCTCCTGTAGTGTTACATTTCGATCACTGCTGCACTTTATATTGTAATGCTGCCTTATTCCACTTGCAATCCCATTACACTGCTGTAAGCTGTATGCAACGAAATTTCGTTCTGTATGCACTCTGTACATACAAAATGACAGTTGTCTAAGTCTAAGTCTCAGCTGTGGATCCATGTATCCCCTTCAGCGTTACAATGGACTTCTTCTCTAATCAATTTTTTATTTTCGCATGGCTTCTCAGTTTAGATGGTGAGCCATGACTTAGTGGGAGTACAGCTGTATTATACACTTACTATTTTTGGAAGATGGATCGTGACACTTCTCCATGCGATGTCAAAGGCTTAGGATATTGTTTTATAATCTAGCCCTGATTTAAACATCTCCATCGCCTTATCAATGACCTGTCTGCAGTGTTCTTTGACCTTTCCAATGCTTTTTGTTCTCTGACAAACTTATGATGCCTTTAAAACAGCTTTCTTCATACAGAGCTCAAACTTTTAGCTAGTTAGGAGACTACTGAGGGCAATTGGTTACAATGATACAAGGTTTATCAAATAAAATCCCAATCAAATCCATATATCCATCTATCTATACCTGGTTGTCCGTGCAGGGTCACGTGGTACTTACATTGGGCCAGATGAGAGCTTGCCAGTCCATCACAGTGAATAAAAATCATTGATGCATAGTGATTATTTCATTTTTTGATAGAAATTTGTTTAGTAGATAGCAGTGTGAAAGGATGACCGGCTATCTCTCGGGCTTTTAGAGCAAGACCTATGCTTAACAAGTAAATAATTTAATAAGTAAATAGTAAATAGATTCATGCTCCAGCTGACCACACATCATGCCTTGAACCCAGTTCAAGGCATGATGAATGAAAATTGCAAGATTTGCAGCTCTGACTTCTTTTGTGTCCATATCTTTTATCTTCCTCCAGAATCCCCTCATCTGGCACTAACATCCTCGGGGATTTCACTCCACTGCAAACATGAGTCCTAACTTAGCATCACTAGATGTCCAGTACTTTCTCCAGGGCAGCTCTCAGCTGCACGATCTGAAAGGAAACTGGGACATTTTAAGATCAGTCAGTGGCTTTCCTCTGCATGGCACTTCTCCTTCAATAGATCTGGCAACAGTAGATAAAGAGATAATGATGGTTCACCCTTGTGTTAACAGCTCTCTTTACCCATAGATCAATTGATGGATTGGCTTGTAATTTCCCTTCATAGTGCGAGAAAGACTGTGTGAAACAAGGAGGAGTGCTTTCTAATTTGCTCCTACCGGCTACCTGCGGTGGCTCAGACAATGCTGATGTGTCTCTAGTTGATTTCTATGGGATCTTCCCAGAAGCTGCAAGAGCAGAGAAGGAAATGCATGCTGAGTGTTACACATCTGCAGGTCTCCACCATTAAGGGGTGTGATGATAGAGTATTATGTTTAATTTGTCCTCGACTCCCCTTCACATCCAATCAAGCATACTAATAAAGTAAAAGTCTGAGAAAAAGGGTAATAAATGATTGCATTTATTCACATCAGCTCAGGAAAATGGTGTGAAAATAGAACTTTAGTGGATGCGGAAATGAAAGCCAGATGACCTTGAAATTTATGTCTTCAGTTATGAAATTGTGAGGTTGACTCAACTTTTTGAACCATTGATAAGTTATTAAATTACATTTTTGCACTGACTGGTAGAAGTTAATTTCTTTGTTAAATACCTGTACTTTGAACCAGTCTTTTTGGCAGACAGAACTAATAACCAAACACACCTATGCATATGACTTTAGCTTTCTTCTTTAACCCTTAACAGCATCTTGACTAGAGCTGCACAATGTTTCTAATAACAATCATTACTACAGAGTCAATGTCTGCATCACAAGGACTGCATGGATGTAATATTTACTAGGCTATGTTATTTTAGGTGCTTTCAGTAATATATTTGGTGACACGCCGATTACCTTTATTGCCACAACTGATATATATTGTGGTGACCAAGACCAGAAAGCTTAGCTCACAACAAACAATATTGTCCTTGCAATATTTATCAATAATATCAGATTTGAGGCCTAGTCTTTACCACATGGTATAGTTGAATTTATTTAATCACTTCGGTTTCAGGAGGAGTAAAAGACTTAACTCATCAAAGAGCAGGAGGCATTTTATTTAATTAACAAAGCCTCTCTGTTCTAATTTGGCTTAACAACTGTACCATTAGATTAATGGGATACACATTTTACAATTACAGCATATACCAAAATGATATGGTTAAGTGTAGAGTTGCAAAAAGCACAATGAATTGCAAAAGTCTGTCTATCTATCTATCTATCTATCTATCTATCTATCTATCTATCTATCTATCTATCTATCTATCTATCTATCTATCTATCTATCTATCTATCTATCTATCTATCTATCTATCTATCTATCTATCTATCTATCTATCTATCGTACATCACCCCCTGGTTTTTAAGAAAATAAATAGGTAAGAGACTTCCACAGTATAATTGCGATACCACGATGTTTCAGCTGCCAACAAGCCATTCAACCCTTATGCTGCGTTCAGACGCAACGCAATTTGAGCGTAAAAAATTTAACTTGGACACTTGTGCAGAATGTCAGCAAAGTGTGGACAGACCCGTCTGACGCACTTTGGGAGGATCTACTCTGTTCTTTTTCTCAAACATGCACAAATAATTAGCGTTAAAAGTTTTGACAACAGCAACGATGAGTCTGTCCTCCATTGTCGACTTCCCGGCTTTTCATGGTCCTTCCATCCCCAAAGGTCACATCAAGAATCTTTAATTGTCACCGTGCGTTACTACGGTCAATTTATTTTTGAGTGAGACAGACACTGGCTCAGGATGCACACAAATAATATATACAGGTAGACACGACATAGTATTTTCACCCCCCCCCCTTTATATATATATATATATATATATATATATATATATATATATATATATATATATATATATATATATATATGTATATATATATATATAGAGAGAGAGAGAGAGAGAGAGAGAGAGAGAGAGAGAGAGAGATAAGGTCCTTTAGTTGGCTGCACTGGCCAAACACACTTCCTGAAAAGCCCAAGCTTGCAAAGCAGTACATATAGCGGAGTCTCTCTGATTGGTTGACGCTCCTTGTCCAGCTGAAAAACTTCAGATTTTCCAACTCTAGCATCTGCTTGGACGCTCAGATGCTTGAAATCTCCCGGTGTTTAAAACGTGCCACAGAACCTCTCAATGCTCCTACAGGTGCATCCATTGCAGACTTTGCATGTAAACCAGATGTCCCTAACGCTCAAAACGCTTTCAGCGTGAACGCACCACCACAGATGTAATGAGTAGCTTTGTTTTTCTTAAACAACCATGACTGATAAAAAATATGTTAATCTGTTTAAGAAGGGTCAAGTTGTTGTCACGCATCGAGCATTATTAAAAACTGTAAGGAATGAATGATAAGGTGTGGCAGTCAACTAAACAATCAATGAAATCAAATCATAAAAAACAGCAGCACAGCTTCCAACTATGCTCATTGGTAAAAAGAACAGTTTTCTGCTTAGGGCAATACAAAGGGAACTCAAGGGATTTAGACTAAACAGCTGTGTAGCCCGTAAAAAAAACCCCACTGCTCAGTGAAGGTAAGGGGAAAAGGTTGGACTTTGCTATGAAACATAAAGATTGTATTCTGGAGCAACAGAAGAAGGCGACGTGATCTTAGGCGAGGAGATTTACCCTGTTCCGTGGTGATGGCTGTATCAGCGCAAGAAGAGAGGTGCGTAAAGTTATACATACCTCATGCTTAGTGCCTACAGTAAAAGCTACACTATGATCTGGGGTTCCTGCAGTCTGTCCGGTCTAGGCTCAGCAACATTACATGTCCAAAGTATGAGGTCAGCTGACAACCTTTTTATCAGAACTGGATTTCCCTCTGTGGTGTAGTGGGCTGAATCCACCTCTTTGATACAAGAAGGACATGGGTTCAAATCCTGGTTGTGTCAGGAAGGGCATTGGGTGTCAGAACTCTGCCAAGTTGTACTGTGTGGCTTTAGTGACCCCCTGAATCAGGGAGTTACTGAAACAGCTCACACCAGGTTATTCTGTCTGTAAATGTCTTCTTCATTGATGCCTGCCAAGGCAATTCATCAGACTCAAATTGTACAAGAGTGGTCCTAAGAAACAGGAGATGCAATTTTAACAGAGTCCAGATCCTGACCCGATTAGGACTCTGCTGGAGAGAAATGCGCATATTGATCTAACTCTCTCTGAAAGGTCTTAGGCAAAAACTGGTGCAAATCTGGAAGGAAATGTGATATTTTAGAATAATGAAATAAAGCCACAACGTAAACAAAGCTAAAGGAGGTGACACGAAACCTTAGACTGTGTGGCTTTTTTTGGACAGGCAGTTAATTTTGCGGTAGAAAAATGTGCACAACACTCTTTTACATTTCCTAGAGATGCACATATCCCAAAAGTCTCAGCCAAGCCTCTGATTCTGAATTAAAGCTGATTCTGAAAAAAAAAAAAAGAAATGACTCAGACGCACTGGACACAAATGCATACCACACTTTCTTAATTTTTCTTCATCGCCCTCCTCCCACTTATCTTCATTTGTCATCGCAACTTTTGTTCACTCCAATGAAATTTGTCCTCTGTATTTAACCCATCCCTTGGGGAGCAGTGGGCAACCACCGAGCGGTATCAGGCAGCTTACTGCGGCCAAGGGTCTCCCTCAGGGACCCAGAGAGGCAATGTGTGAGATTCGAACCAGAGAACTGCTCTGCTCTAACCACTATGCCACTACAATTATACAATCAATTGTGTAGGTTTACCACATGAAATTCCCCCATGAAACATTAAAACACATTAGAAAGTTACTCCAAATCAATAAACTTGAACTAACAAGCCTCTTGGCTGTGACAGTCACATTAACATAAACCCAGGGCAACTCCTCACCCCGCTTTCAACCCGGGTCCAACATCTATCAGACATTCATGGCTGCAAACCTATTTGCATAAGATCTACAATCAATTCCATGCTTTGAGTGAGGTTTACCAACTGGGGAGGACATCAATAACTTCAAGATTGAGTCCAGATTTGACATGCACGAGGCCACCTGCATCCCGCAGCGCATGCATATACCAGGGATCATAGCTGACGATGTGTCCCTGAGGGCTCACTCCTCCTCAGGCATGCATAAGTCTTTCTCACAACCGTGCGTTCATGGACAGATAGGATAATGTCTCACTGAAGCGAGCACACAGTGCATTGGTAGCATCAGTATGTAAATAAGGGATGAGCCTCATAACAAGTGGATCATCAGCTGTAGCAGCCGATTGACTGCTTAATTATATCCATGTTTTTAAAACTAGACCGGTGTAATCGGAACAAAAATGTCTTTGTCTCAAATTTTTAGATGTCCGTGTGTCTGAAGAGCAGCCTGAGAGAAATCTGTTCTCTCTCTCAGGTCTGCAAGGACAAAATGACCTCATTCTGTTCTTGAAGTTCTGGTTTTGAAGTTCTTGCAGCTTGTTTTTGGTGCATCCTTTAGGCAGAACCTTTTTCTTGCAGGGTGTCTGAAAAAAATATGAAGTGGGTGTGCTGCAAGTGGGTGGGAGAGACCTATTAAGTCTTCCTGTCAGTTCAGTACTTTAGTTCTTGTGAAGTATGAAATATCCAGAAAAAAATATGTTCTTGCTTTTGCAGCCTCAAATAAAATTACTAATTTCTCTGTTATTGTGGGGTATGTATTGGCCTATAAATTAGATATAGACCCTGAAAGAAATCAATAAATATCAGTAAGCACACTTATTACTTATATTTCAAATAATTTCACTATAGATGCGGGAATAATGATCCATTTTGAAATCAAACCACTTAGATGGAATTTTGAAAGTTATTTAGCTAATTACAGATTTAACTTTAATAAAACTGTCATTATCTCTAAAGGGTAAAACACAAGGTTTTCACACATAATTTGGATTTTCTGTATGCCTGCTGTAACTAAACGCAAGGTTTGGAAAACAAAGAATTCAAAAGAGGAAGGTCGTTGAGGTTTGTTAGGTCCTGATGCCCCAAAACAGCCTGAGATAAATTAATAGGACACCTTAATAAGACACGGCTCCTCAGCTCAGTGGACAGAGAATCTCTGCCTACAATTTGCTGGATCTGGCTTCAAGGTAGCTCTCCAGCTAGGCATTGGCTGTTTCTATCTTGGCCCAGGTGTTGGAGGTTCTGGATTTCCTCTGTTATTTAGAACCAAACTGTGAGCAGTTTCAAATACAGTTTGGTTAAACCGATCGGTCACAGCTTCTTGGTTCAGCGGGTCAACCCATCCCAGTTGTCCGTCTCCTTTTCCTCTGCACGCAGAAATCAAGTTGTTATTTTTTACCTACATAGCCACTGGACAGAGGAAACTCTGCTCATTTCAAAATCCTTTTTTTTTTACCTTTCAAAAAGAAAAAGATCCAAAATAAAAACTTAGATAAAGATGTCACCATATGGAACCAATATTCAACTCAAGATGTGGGACAGGCTTTAATACAGCTTAATTGTCATAAACATTGCTAGAGAACAGTATACATAATTAAATATTGGTAATAATTTTAGCCTGAATTAAAGTTTAAAGTAGGAATAATGAAGTGTGTCCATTGGTGTATTCAAAAGTATGTCCAAGGTCAGTTTCTGAGCTGTATGGCCATTTTAATTGTCTTTCGTTTATACTGTAGGGTTTCATGAACCAGCTTTTTAATTAATACATTATTATAGTGCCCCTTAGTTAACTGTCTGTGAAAAACTACACACTTATTCCCATGGTGTTTTGACTGTCCTGCCATATTCATTATGATCAGCTATAAACACTTCAGGATGTCATACTTCAGCAGACCCGTACAGCAAACAGCATCAGGCAAAGATAGGCTGAAAGTCTATAGAGTCACTGCTTGTGACCATTACACTTTACTGCAGCCTAAATCAAAACTACAAGTCGTATTGCTTGAAATAAGACTTAGCATTAACAGGGATGCTTTGACAGCACACGTCACAGATAGAAGTGATGCATTTAGCAACAGAGAGAACATAATGAGGGATTATTCATAAGTACCAGCAGGAAAATCCAACAATCACAGCAGTTAAGTTTATTTAACACACAGTAAGTCACTAAACTACTGATCTATAAGTTACATAACATAAAAACACTTACACACTGTCATGTATTGTAAGGCAGGAACCAAACTAAATCTTTTATAGGAATTCAAGCAACATGATGAATTTATGTTAAGTTTTAAAGGACAAAATGCATACAGAGAAAGGAGAATAGGACAGAGAACCAAGAAGGATGTGACAATAGAAACCAGCATTAAATAACACAAACCAGTGAGCTTAAATACAAAGGAGTTGTGATCAATGGCACGGGAACAAGGTGAGTCTAATCAGAGAAATGTTGAACAGCTGTGGGAGAGTACTGAGCAGGAGAAACAAGGGAAGGAGGCTAATTAAAAGAGAGAGAACATGTAAGAAGCTGAAGTTAGACACAAAAGGATGTAGAAGCTAACAATAACATAAAAGAACAAGCCAAAATGTAGAGAGGAAAAAAATACAAGATAATAAGTAAGAAACTAAACACAAAGTCATGAACAATATGGAAAGACCCTAGTGACAATAATGGGAGCTGAGTATGGTAAGACCTTTCTGACAACAACGAATAGCCCAGAATAATCATAAGCAGGAATCAAACATCCTTGGATCATGACAATTATGGGATAGCAAGTTATGAAGGACAAAAACATTAAAGATAAAACGTGTTCTTTTTAGATAATTTAGAATTAAAAAAACATATCTGCTTGCTAAATGGAGGATAATGAGAAATATATATATTTACTAATCTAGCTCCAGGAGAAGATTTATCATCTAGCCATAAAAGCCAAATGTTAAAATGAACACTTCCAGTTGAAAGGCTTTTGTTTTAACATTTTCATTAAAATATATGTGATACTGTATCTATTGGCAAGTTAGCTTTGCAAAACACGTTAACAATATAAGAGGCATTAGAGTCTCAAAAAAATTACATTAATTCTCACTGTCGTTGGGGTCAGGCAGGGTATAAAATAAGTAAAGAAGTAGACCGATAATCCTATACTTTAATTATGTTAGAGTAATTTAACAGCCCGGCTTGTTCCCTCAGCAGAGTGGAGACTCGAAGTGAACCCAATTATCAGAAAATTAGCATAGAATTTCTCCTAATGGACTCTTGTAGCTTTGTCTTAGAAAAGGCGCTGTAATGAAAAGTTTGAAATTAACAAATATTCCCATGAAGCCTCTACATATAAATTCTTAAGTCAATTGTTTTTAAAACTAATGTACTAGAATGTTATCTTCAAATGACAATTTTTTTAACTATATATGTACTGTTTTACATCAATCTGTAAAGACCAAATAAGTGGTCAAATTAAAACTGTAATGTGTATTTTGATTGAACATTACTCGTGTTTCCCCCCCAGTTTGTCAGAATTAATGAAGTAAAAAGTTTTTGTAACAAGCAATCTAGAGGTGATATGTTAATGCAATTGTTTCAAAGCATTGAGATTAAATGCCCTCTCTGCTCTGGTTCTTCTGCTAAGGCGGTTTTCTGGTGACCGACATGTCCAGAATTTTAAATCTAGGAATCTCTGTTGACTTTTTTTTATCTCCCAAGTTAACAAATACCCTCTCAAGTTCACACGATTTTATAATTTAAAAATAGGCTTTCCAACTCTAAAAAGAGACTAAGGAAACTTTTGATAACAGTTCAACCTTTAAAGCTGCAGTAAGGAGTTTTGAGAAAACCATGGACTTAGCCTGAAAATTTGTACAAGCAAGGAGGCTCTCAGCAGCGCTGCAGCTCTCCCTCCACAGCTCTTCCTTTTCATCAGCATGTACACAAGAGTGACTGACACTCCTAACAACCAATCAGAGCCAGACATTCCTCTGATTGGTTGTTTCTGTCCGGGAGCGTGTTTCTGCAGATGGCAGTAGGATCACTGGGAGGAGCCAGAGGAGCTTGATATTTTTTTCTCACAGGTTATCTGTTTCATATTTTACTGTCAGGACATAGAGACGGTTTTAACAAATATATTAAAAAAAATATTCACGTAAAAGTTACCTACTTTAGCTTTAATCAGTTTAGATATTTTTAATGTCTCATTTAGAAATATTTCCCCCTTTTCCCAGCAGAGGTAGTGTTGTACTAATCATTTTATCTGGTTGTCCATGTTTTTACTTAAATACATCATTGAATTTCGTGTGCCTGGCAATAAATACATAAGTTCATTATGAGTAATTATTCTGTCAGATGGCAGATACTTTGGTTCTTTAAAGTTCTAATATAGATAAATTGATGATGAAATAATCAGAACAGATTTTTAACAGATTACAATACAGACTGTTTCTATTTCTCCTCAGTTTACAAAGCTTGATTTGCAGATGCATGCTGTGTTATCTGATAAAACTAAAATTAGTTATTGACCATATGTGGCCCATAATTAAAAAAGGGAGAAGCTTGCAAACATGAGAAGCTTATCACAACTGAGAAGTATGAGGTGGCAGCTTAATGGTGTGTGGGTGATTTCCTGCAGAGGGGTTTGGTGAACTTCTTAAAATAGATGCCGTCATGATGGAAAAAACATTATGTGGAAATATTGAGGCAACATCTTAAGAAGTTAAAGCTTATGGCCTTCCGATAACCACAGAGTGGCCATCACAAACCCATGATCTCCAACCCATAGAAAATCTGTGGGAATAGGTGAAAAGGCGTGTGTGAGCCTGCAAATCTGACTCAATCACACCGGTTATGTTGGGAGGATTTGAGTCAAAACTCCAACAGCTTGTGGGTGGATTCTTGAAATCATTTGTCATGTTTAGATAGGAAAGGACTCAAATGCAGAAGAATCAAAGTCAGGCTGAATGTCTATTAGGTGAAAATGTAGAAAACCAACAAAAAGGTTCTCGTTTATAGAAATAGAACTGGAAGCACAGAACTGGACTGGGCATGGTTGTAAAACAGAGGGACAAGGAACAGAGAAGGGAGGCACCAGAGACACTGGAAACACAAAGAGCAGAGCAACAGGACAAAAAGGCAGGGCAAAAGAAGAAACCAGCGAGGAGGAAGGAAAACCAGGGAGCTTAAATACAGAGGGATGTGTGGAGAAAGGCGAGGCAGAAACAGGTGAGAGCAATCGGGATGGAGATGAGGAACAGCTGGGACTACTGAAGACAGGGGAGCTGAGGGGAGAAGTGCCGTGATCAGAGCAAGAAAAAACACATGGAAGAACTCTAACATAATACAAAATAAATAAATAAATAAATAAATAAGAACCTGATCCACAAATATGGCTGGAACTAGAGAACATAAAAACAGTGAAGAGACAAAGACTAAAAGAGGCTAAAACTCTTTTACCCTTTTAACCCTAACCCTAACCCTACACCTAATGATCGTAAACCCTTTTACAAAAGTTATACATTTAAAAGCAAATTCTACTAAATATTACAGAAATGCATGCATTCTAAAATGTCATGGTTCTCATTATTCTGACATCTGACTGTTGGATTGAATTTTGGACAGTGATAAATAAAAATGTAGGTATCACTTTATAGAGTAAATGGAAAGATCTAGCTTCAACTGCATGCATATTAAATTGTTTATCACAGCATATAAAAAATTGGAAATAATAACTATATTTTAAGAACAAAGACCGTCTACACTTTTATTTTACAGACTTTTCTGAAATCTAAGTGCACCACCAAAAGCTGTGGCTGACAAATCTTAAAAAGAAAATATTTTGTGTGTCTGTTTTCATTCAATACCTTGAGGTTTTAATCAAACTTTAAAAGACCCTGTCTTTCAAGTTGAGCTTTTAATTAGCAGAGCGGGCTTAGCTGGTTGTTGAGAGTAACTTTCCATAAGCCCCTGAACCAAGACTGTGCAATCATCCCCTCTGATGTTCTTACCTTCCCCAGCTGGAGTGCTGCCACAAGAAATGGAGTTCCTGAATTTTTCTTTTTCTTTTTTGACTCTCTACACTCCTTGTTTGTTCTGTTTAGAACTGGTGCGAGTCTCAGGAGGTGGCGGTGCACGCCGATCATGCGGGTTCCATTTACTACACGTTACAGGGTTTGTTTGTGTGGCTCCCTTAAAATGGACCGACAGGATGTTTGTGTTAAGGAAAAGGTGGCTGAGACGGGGGAGCACATGGGGGATTTAGATGAAAGAGACTGGGAGCGGTGTTCTAGTCATCACCTTTGCAGCACGGCACATATTTCCAGCTCATGTCATCTATTAATTTCATGCTGCCTGTGTTTGAGAAGCTCTATAAATATGCAGAACAGCCAGATGATGAATTTCCAGCCAAGCAAACGGCAAGTAAGAGGAGCTATCGAGTCCGCCTGAGATGAAGACAAATCCTGATGGCTTTTCTAATTGTGCACAGGAGAACAGCTGGGACTCACCTCTAGCATTTTAGGCCGCCGCCAGAGGGGAATGAGCTGCGGCTCCTAGCTTAACGGCATCGGTGTGATTACAGGTGACACGGACTAACGGGAGAACGGCGAGGCGCACTCCTCCATCCATTTATATGTATGCAGTGTTCAAGATGTTCAATCTCTTAACACCCGCTGCAGAATGTGCCTGTAGTGTTTGAGAATATTGCAGGAAAGCACTCCAATAAACATGCAGCAATCAG
The DNA here is from genome assembly GCF_011125445.2 of Fundulus heteroclitus. Lineage (NCBI taxonomy): Eukaryota > Metazoa > Chordata > Actinopteri > Cyprinodontiformes > Fundulidae > Fundulus > Fundulus heteroclitus. Next base: position 14,388,946 of record NC_046382.1, on the reverse strand, counting down.
TTTAAGAAGTTTCCCATTTCTTGAGGAGCTCAGTGACCTTAGCATGACATTTTTCATTCAGAAAGCGAGAGAATCTTACAACGCTGCAGCTTTTTTGAGGGGTTGAATGAATTTTCTTGACTTTGATTTAATTTTCTTTGACCCAGAACAGGCTGTTTTATTCATGAGCTTTTCTTCCCCCAACAAACAAAGAAGCGTATCAACTTTTTTTTTTTTTTTTTTTTTCCTGCGCATGTGAGAATTGTTCTTAAGGCTGTGTATTAGATTTCTTCGGTCATTTATGCATGAATTAATTAACACAGACGCAGCAAATCCTCGCACGGCACAACCCTTTTTTAATCTAGTCAGCTGAAATCTCATCTGTGTAGCTTTCATTTCGTAGAATCCACAGACGGGATACAAAAACATGAGGAGATAAAGCCAGCACAACGGCGAGTACATTTACTGGCACCTCTAGTAAAGGTGTGTACCAAACCCTAACTATGGACTGTTGTTAGGGAGATGCTTTGAGGATTGAAGAATTCAGTTCAAGTCAATTCAATTTATATAGCGCCAATTCATGAAACATGTCATCTCAAGGCACTTTGCAAGGCACAGATCGCTGATTTTGTATCTGATTAGCTGTTTTTGTGTTGATTTTGCCATATAGTCTGCATAATTTTAGATTATTGGTCAAGTCCACAAAATTTTAGTTTATAATGTCGTTGTATTTCAAGAAAATATTTTATTTAACAAAGTCCCATGCCACTGGTAGAAAAACAGACCCACAGCATTGCAGCACCTCCACCATACATAACAATGGGCATGAGGTACTTTTCCTAATACTTCCTGTTTTGTAAAACCAACGTGGAATGTTTGTCGCAAAACAAAAAGGTCAATTTTAGTCTCATATAAATAAAGCACATAGATTGAGTTAAAGTCCCACAAACTCCACATCTTAACATGTGTTTGTCACAGTTGCAGATGATTTAAAAGTTTTATTTATTACTGTGATTCCTTTGAAATAATATGAGCCTGTTTATGCAAGTAGCTCTATTTTTGTGGTCATTTTTAGAATTATAAAGATCAAAACACATCTTTGTTGTTTGAATGTCAGTTTCTCTTGGCTTTGCCAATTTATAGAGTGACTAACAGAAATGGGCCTCTGTCGGCTACATTTCATAACTCCAAGAAAAAGGGACGTTCTTAGACACTGATCAACTTAAAAAAAAGTAAAGTGTGAGTAACAAAAAGTGTCAGCAACATTTATTTTACAGGAAAGGTTGGAGATACTGATTGTAGTACAGAGGAGTTTGTTAAAAGAAATGATTTTTAAATGTGGAATTTTTTTTTCTCCCAGTAAACGAATGTCTTCAAATTAAAAGTAGATTTTTCTGCATCTCTCGGCTTGAAGCTGTGCTACTGCAACAAAAGATTAATTCATTTTACGGCCTTTTACACATCTCTACCATCAAGACAATAATCCTGGGTGCTGTATCTTCATATTAAAGCAGAATGTATACAATCTTCACTGGACTTTTCAAGTCATCACTACTCATAAATATGAGAATCGTTCTGATTTCAACAGAATTTTATCACGTTAACACTTCAATACAAACTTTCAGGTCGCATGCATACTAGAGTTGTAATGAAATCTCGCACCTCGATCTTTATTCATTAAAACATCTTAATTCATATTTAAGCTGAAGTCTGCCTCATGCAGCATTATTAAACTACAGTCACCTTGTGACTGAATAACGAGTACTTTAAGATTGAGATTTTTGAAGAAAGAAAGGAAGTAGTTCGTTAGCAGTCCACACCAACCACCTTTTATTGTTCATTTGCTGTTTCAGGGGTTCTTTTGTGTGGAAAAAAAAGTTAAAGCAACTGGTAAAATACAGTAAAAATTTGTAAACACTGTTAGAATATTCCCATTTTCTATAGAAGAATGGAGCTCAATAAAACCATTAAATCTATTGGACATTGTTACATGCAGCAGCGCCTGCATGTCGGTGAATCCTTCTCCTGCTGAGTTTTCTTGTTGTTGTTAGGTTTCTGCAGCCAGAGGGGCACAGCTGATTCTACTTTGCCCTTGATGAGCACAGCATAAAGCTGGGAAAGGCGCTAGCTTCATCCCCAGTTGGACATTTGGCAGCCTGGTGTAGGCCTCTTCTGTTTACTGCACTTTACTGCAGTTTTAAAGCAAAGGCTGGTTCTTTGACAGGAGTGCACTGTTTAAGCTGTAGGGAATCGGGTCTTTGTGTTTCAGGTCTGGTTTGTGCCTGGGATGTGTGGCTCTGGAAGGGTGCAAGGAGTTTTTTGTTGTTGTATCCCATTAAGAGCATGGTCTATTCCTGGGTGCTGGTTTTCTTAAACTCTGGATTATTGCACTATGAATTAAGATGTTTACTCTGTTTAGAAAACAAGGTGTTCAAATTACCTGAAGTATTGCTAAAATCTAATTTCTTCTCATTTGTTTGTGCCCAATATTGGGAACATGTTTTATTTTTATTTTATTTTTTATCCTGTGAGCTGAATGTATCGTTACACCTCTGATCTCCTGCAACACCGCACCGTTTCTAGAGGGCAGCAATCTCTGCTTTGATTCGACCTGCCTGAGTCCTCGCAGCACGTCTAAAGCTGCAGGTTGCACAAGCTCAGTTTAATATATATAAAGGCACACACTAATAAGCCACACCATTTTGACCCCTCTCTTCCTGATTAGTTTTTGGCCACTGAAACTGCTCAGATCAGTCCTGACATTTCCTTTAGTCTCCTGGGCTTTACTGACAGAACTTCAGGGTATTGCTGGCTGTGGGGCAGCATGTGAGTGGATTCACCTTGCTTCCCACAGATGTCATCAGACGCAATCAAGGGGATAATTTGAGGGAGTTTGGAGGTCAAGAGAAAACCTCTGACAGTTTGGTTTGAGCTCTGATGTTCTGCTGAGGGAGTTGCTCTAGAGTAATAAATAAAAATACGGAGGATTTGTTGTCCTACATAACATGTATAGTACTAATACAGTTGCTTATTTCTTAGAACAGTGAGGCCTTGCACACAGACTTGGCAGAGCTTTCATGCCGTGGGGCCTTCCTGACACAACCGGGATTGGAGCCCAGGTCCCCTGGTATGAAAGACACCAACTGTGCCTGCAACACAACCACAGAGGGACTTGCTTATTTCTTTTATTTTTTTTTAGAAAGACTTCTACTGAATATATTGCAATAAAAACTTCAAAGTCATTTCACCATTACCTTATGTGCTCCCAACGTTAAAAAAAAAAAAAAACCTTAATGGAGGTTTTTTTTTTTTTTTTTTTTTTTTTTTAAAGTCAAGAAAGCACAAAAGCAGATTTGCGAGAGTCAGCTTGAGCTTGCTAAAAAAGACAAAGAACACAGAGTAACCCAGAAAACTTTGGTGCCTATTAGGAATAAGCCCTTGCACTTTTCCAGTTCCACCGGCTCTCATGTGCAAGAAATGCATAACAACAAGGCAACAAAGAGAGCAGCTATTAAAAATTCAAATCATGCACATCTAACATGAAAAAACAACAACACAAATCAAGTGTTTTTAAGCACCGACACATAGCGAGACAGTGAAGGAAATGAGCTAAACTTTTGTAACTATGAATACATTTTTGTGAGGATGCTAGCCCACTTTACAAGAACACATTGAGCTCCACATGTACTGAGAGAATGAAGATGCGAGCATGGAAAGTGGGAGGATTTAGTTTAAAGAGCAAAAATTGTGTTCATGTAGTGTGAAAATGAAGGTCTCTAGATTTTTACCTCCTTCGATTCCCACACGCCTGGTTTTGCTTTAATTGCTCATCACTACATGCTCTACTTACAGTCCTCAGCTTCGAGGAGATGCCGGTCTGAATCCAGCAACTCCCTCCTGCTGTGGAGGAAAAAAAGGAAAAAAAAAAAGGTATGTGGCGGAGCAGAGTCTGTACTGACAGCTTTATGGATTTTAATAGTAATCGTAAACAAAGACAGCTCTGCATATTAAGCTGACACAGACAACAGTGAGATTGCATCGCAGTTGAATTACTGCCGGCAATATTTTGCTGTCATTTTACATTCCCACAGTTAAAATGCTGATGATAAAGGCTGGAGACTGTGTGGGTAGACCACCTCGTCAAAGTCGCCTCTTTTTTTTTTTTTAGCATTTGGTGCGTCGCTTTGCTTATACGGCAGGACATTTATAACAATACAGGGTTCTGTATTGTTATAAATGTCTTTTTTTTTTTTTCCTCGACCGTAAAAAGCTTTTTATTTCAATGCTAATGTTTGACAAAAATAACGCATGACACGTCACTTTCATCTTAACCTTACATTCCAGGAAACAAAGAAAGTCTCACCTTAACGGCAAATTTGTTTCAGTGAAAGAGGAATACATGCAGTGTCTTGCAAAAGTGTCCATTTCGCGTTACTTTACGTTTTTGTCACATTAAATCCTCAGTGTATTTTTATGTGTTCCACACAAAGTAAAACAGAAGTTTGAAGTGGAAGGTAAGGGACAAATTGTGCTATTTTTTTGTAGAAACAAAAATCTTTTGTATGGTGTGCATTTGTTTTCAGATTTTTACTCAGTCAAATGATACAATCCAATAAAATACAATGCAGCCAACTGCCTTCAGAAGTCTGCTTGTAAATGTGTATTATTTAATCTGCTTGTCACGGTCTGAACAGCATTACAGTATCTTTATTCCTGGTTTGATATCTCAGTCTTTTCCTAGTTATTTTCCTTACATGGAGGTTTTGCCCTGGTCGTTCCTGTGTTTCTTATATTTATTAGGTCAGCTTTGTTTCAGGTCTCTCCTGTACAATCTTCAGTTTATTCCTTGTCTGGTTATCCTCAGTTACATTTATTCTCCTCCTTGTTCCCCTGTTGCTCTCTCTCGCCCCCTGTTGCCACTCACTCTCTCTCCTCAGTTTTTTTTTTCCTCCAGCTCCTTCTCCACGCTTGCCATCAATTAGTGAATCAACCCCTGCCATTGTTCCAGCTCTCATCCTCCCAGTATTTAAGCTCCTCTCAATTTCCCCTCGCTGCTGGTTTTTAACTGTTTTGCTTCGTGTCACTTTTCTCCATCCCTTCCTCGTTTGCTGCCAGGATCTACGTTTTTGTCTTTGCTCCTGCATCCTTCAGTGTTTTTTGTGAGTTTTGATTTTCATTAAATTCACCCATAACAACTCCCTGCCTCTGCCCCTCTGCATTTGGGTTCTACAACAACCACTTCAAATCATGACACTGCTGTTCTGTGAAGCGCAGAAAAAAGAAAGGAAATGGACAAACAGCCTCACAAAGACCGAAGAAAACAGCAAATGGGTCATGGAAGAAGCTTTGGAGATGTTAGATTATAAAACAAGCTTTGGACATCTAAAAATAAAGAGCATGGTAGAACTGCAAGATAAATTAAGACATGACCTTCCCACCAAAGGGATAGATTAGGCAAGGGCAGCATTGATCATAGGCCCAGGGTAACTGGAGGAGTTGTAGAGCTCCACAGCTCAGGTGGAATAATCTGTTGACAGAACAATTGTCAGTCATAGTCACGGACTCCACCAACCTGGCAGAGGGGCGACAAGAAAGCTGTTTTAAAAAGAATGCAATAAGAAATCCCATTTGTAGTTTTTCCCCAATTCTTGTTAGGGTCAAAGCAAGCATGGCGAAGAAGGTGCTCTGGTCAGATGAGACCAAAACTCAACCTATGGGTCATTACGCAAAATCCTATGTGTGGTGTAGCATTGCCACAGTGAAGCAGCATCATGCTGTAGGGATTCTTCATTAAAAGTGTCATAGACCCGGTGTGTGAGTCTGTTATCCTGCAAGTGTGAGGTCTCCTCTGAACAGAGGATCTGCAAAGCACACACCTCGTTGGCAGCTTCTCATCGCCTGCTAGAGATATTAGGAGCTGTGAGACGGCCCATCTCTGGCTGATGGTCGTTTAGTAGGAGCTGTTGTGTTCATGTTTTACCTTCATCATCGTGTCTCTGAGGCTCCCAGGTTGCAGTCCTCACTGAGCTACCTGGAAAATGTGTGGTTTTAATGTGACAAAATAGGTGAAAAGCATGTTAGCACCTTTTTTAAGGCAGTGCAAATTTGCCCTCATAACAAACTGCCTACAATGCTTTGCATTAAAACCTGATAACCAGATAAGTAGGTGAACCTGTAACAAAGTAAAAATGGATATTTCTAAAACTGTCCTTAAGGATATTGCGCTAATTTTGGATCCGCTACCCAAGTCAGCTCAGTCAGATAAGATCATACCAACACACATGACAAGTCAGGTACATGTGTTGCTCTCCAGAAATGGATATCCAAATGTGATTCACAAGAAATATCAGTCTGAAATACATCTAATTTCATGTTGGATATCATAGATATGTTTTACCTAGCTTATTCCTTTGTTACAGTGTTTTTCTTTTCCTATGCAATTTTTCCCTCTGTAATGTTTTTCTGTTCATGCTCAGCACTTTGAATCATCTTGTTACTGAAAAGGGCTATATAGATAAACTTGCCTTGCCATAAATAATTGCGGTGTGTCCATCTGCTCAAATATTTTTCTTTTTTTTCCCAACCTGTTGCAGCCTTTTAACAAGAGCAGGGGCTCTACATGCCTTCTTGTAGGAGTACCACTAGCGGGTAATTAAAATCTAGGCTGCTGGTGTGCAACAAAATTTCAAATTGGCAACAGTTTTGGTGTTACCATAACTACATGGTTTAATATTTTAAGATTTGGATCTGTTTCATTTTCTGATTCAAAATAAACCAAATCACCGAACAAAGGCTTGCTTCTGCAGCTCAGACTTCCTCGTCGTCTCATTTTTAGTTAAAAAGACACAAATCATAACAAGAATCTGAGCCCATTTAAATATATATTTTTTTATATAGATGGAACTACTTTAAATCACATCGTGCTGTCCGACACCCAGCGGGCATCCAGTGTTGCTCATTTCACCTTAAAAAATAATTTAAAATAGTTTATTTTTGGTATGATCAAAGTACCTGTGATAATTAGTTAGATTTGCATGCCTTGCATCACTGGCATGGAAAGAAAGAGCTGGATGAAGAGAAAAGCAGAAGAAAGTTGCGCTGAGATGTAAATGTGATTGTGTTTCTTTCTTTTCACAGCAACGAAAAGATGACTTTATCAACACAGAGTTAATCTTGCTTTTGATTATGTCATTTTCATGCAGACTTACTGCAGTAATTAATTATATGATCCAAATTTTAATTACACTTGTATAGTTTTTAAACAGTACAGAGAAGATCACAGAGAAGGTCAGATTGCATGTAATTGCAGTGGAAACAATGCAAAAAGAATAAAACAACAAATGTCACAGTAAATAAAAATGCTAATTAGGTTATAAAATCTTGTTACACTTGTAAATCATTATGGAACCATCTTGTTTCTATCTTTAGAAGCAGATCCTTAATTACTTGATTCTACTTATTAATAAACTGTTTAAATGAATTGCAAAGTCTCACTGCTGACTCTAAAAGATTGTCATACGTGGATGTAGGAATCAACTGCAAATATTTTTAATTACATATTAAATTATGCAAAACACTCTAAAAGGCAAAGCATAATCCCACTGGTGTTATAGTTGAACCATGGCACACCATCGCTTGACACTAAAACTCAGTCGTTTGGTTTTGTCGCCATCAAGGTCGTTGAATAAAACATAAATCTAGCAGAATTTGACGTAAGAATAAAAACTACACAGAATTAAGCCTAGCCTAAAAGTCCTGGACATCTCATGGTTCATCACAGAGAAAAACACAAATCTGACAACATTGCCTCTCGTGAAAACCTAATAAGAAGTCAGAGCTGTCAGTTAGTCCAAGATTGTCATGCTCTATGAGACTTTAAGTTTAGTTAAATTGTGTACGTTTTGAATTGTTACTTTGGTTATTTATCTGTTTCTTAGTACTTCAATGTATCCATTTCCCCGTGCCCATATTGCTCAGATATGTCCCTTGGTAATGCTTACATGGTTGTCACGTGTATCTCCTGTCAATCTTCATCAGATGCCCCAGTTCAGCTTCTTCTGGTACAAATCCTCATCCTTTCCTTCACTCTAAGCTAGATTCTTTCGTGCTCATGACTTCATGTTGTGGTTTCAGAGTCCCTGCTGTCTGTGTGTCTCACCGTTACAATTCTGGACTTTGCTTTGAAACTAAACTCCACCTTTTACATAATTCTTCACTCTCCTGTCTGTGTTGAAGTGCGGTCCAACACCAAAACTTGACAAATGTGGCTGTTTTTGAACTTTGGAAATAATTTGGAGAAACCTCATGAAGAGAGCTAGTCAACTCAACAAAAGCAGGCCCGTGCTAAGATCCACACCAGCTACCTTCGGACCGTGGGGCAACAATAATAACCATTACAGTATGCAGCTTATTACTGCATTTCTAACCTTTTAGCTTTAATAACCCAGGTCGTATTGTGCGTCAGCTATCATATAGCATACGCACCTTGATCTCCTGTTAGGCCAGACTACCATGGATGTTGCTTTGGCATGTCAAAATATCTAATTGCATTAAAGTTGCAATGTAGAAGTGCAATGTATAACACTCGTTGGTGCCATTGTCACAACATGTATGTCCCTGCTACTCAAATGTTGCAGCAATCACCCAGTGAGTTAAGGCCTCTACAAACTCCCCAAGACCAGACATTTAGTCTCTCTTCCAGAACTGCAAGAACAAAACAACTTCCTTTTATTCTTGGTGCCCTGGTTTAGGAGTTGTTGCAGCTTGTTCTTCTCTCATCATCTAAGCAGAAAGTTTTTCTTGTGTGCTATTTGACAACTACTATATACAAATTGGGCCTGAGTCCTTTGAATTATGAAATGTCCTGGACAAATAAAACTTTGTTCTTGCCTTGCAGGGTAAAAGCACAACTTTCTGTCTTCTTGGGAAGTCCATACTTGCCTTTAATCTCATGCTACGTGGTGTAGGTGTAGAGATTTACACTTGTTTGGTATGCAGAATGTTTGCAGTCGCTCACATGGCTAATTTGTGGCTATTGATTATTTTAGCTATTAACTTCTTGGTCATTTGGGGGAACTCAGATTTTTTTTTTTTTAATAAAGCATTGATCATTAAACCGAAGATGGTCAGGCAATTTTGAAGTTTAAAAACAGAGACTCGGTTATTTTGCAGTTGCGCAGTGTAGATTTTACATCATTCATCCCAGCAGACAGGCAAACACACACAGCTCAAGAAAATTAAAAGAAACGCTTCGAAAACACATCAGAACTATATTGGGAGGAGAAATCATGCTGGATATCCATATTAATATGGAATGGGTAATGTGTTAGGGACACAAGGATGCCACATCATTTGATGAAAATGAAACCTATCAGCCCACCGAGGGCTTGATCTGAAGTCACAGACAAAGTGAAAATGAGAAACTGATGCGGCAAGCTTGTCCAATTTGCTGAAATGTCATTGCAGCAGCTCAGAATGTTCCTCGGTATTTTCTATGGCCCCTATGTGCTTGTATGCATGCCGGGCATTGTCAGCGGATCCTGCTTATGAGACAGATGGTGTCTGGGAGTATCTCCTCTCAGATCCTGATCAGGCCATCACTGTGCTCTTGGACAGTCACTTTTTAACCATCAGGATTATTAAAAAGCAATCCTTTAATTTATCTGAGCAGTGTATGTAATAGGGGTGCATCATCAGTCATGCACATACTTCTTAGATGTGATAGAACTGGATTTTTCACAAAATCCCCTTTGTTTCATGTATAGACCAACATAAATTGTTTAAGGTCTTCAAAAAAACTGAGAAAACTGCACTTTGTTGTAAGACAAACATTTTCATTTGACATTTCTTTTTTAATTGTTTATAAGACCAGACCATCATCAACATAAAATGTCTAATAAAAAAAAAGGAAAATACAACTGAAGACCAAAGACATGGCTTGTGAGTTTTTGCTAAAATAAACAAAGGACATTTATATATTAAATGTTAAATAGCTTTGGCACAACTATGGGAGCTTAGTTGGTTTGCGTGAAACCGTGTAACCCTGTTGCACCAGATGGACTGGAGTGAACAGGATATTTCATGAGAAAATAAATAAGTAGTTCCAGATATTTCACATTGCCACAGCAGTTAGGTTATGTCGGCGTTCTCTGTTTTCTGTTTTTTTTTTTTCTTAGTGTCATTCAGGGCTGAAGAATATAAAGGAAAACAACTGTCACATAGATAGCTGTGACAGTTGCTAATTTGCTGCCAGATATACTGCACAACTGTGCTTCTTGCAGAAAAAAAAAATCCTTTATACTATTGCACTCCAACTATCCGCCGCCCAGAGCTGCGCTCAGAAACCCTCTATGTTTAATGAGCTGAAGGAGCATATGTTTCATCAATACTCATGAGACATCAGCTGAAATTAGTCTGAGAAGATGGGTACGTTGGCAACAGGTTGCTTCTATGTGCTAATGAATCAATGTAATTAATTTGCCAGAGAAAAGGATTGATATGTGTTATCTGTGCCCTTCTTCCACCTGATTGGTATTCTAACACGCCTCTGAATGAAGTGAAGATGAAACACATGATCCAGCTGGTGTAGAGCCAAAAGGATTTTAATACCACGGATGATAATGACTGGCAGGGAACAACGTACAAATCCATTGTATGTTTTCCAGCAGAGGTTCAGTTGATTTATTAATGTACAGAAGAACTGGCTGAAATCCCTTCTTTTCTTTCAATTTGCATCTCAATATATTATCATCAAAAAGTTCATTCATTGCAGGATTTCAATTCAGAAAGTGAAAACGCATATAGATTGTTGGTACAGAATAGTATATTTCAGGCTCTTCTTTCAGTTTATTTATTCAGTTTAGCTAATGATGACCTAAAATTCAGCTTCCATAGAATTAGGATATTGCATGATATCAATAAAAAGTATTCCAAAAACAGCAGCATCCTACTAAAATGTCTCCCCGTGGGCCGTACAACATTTCCTCTCAATATATGATTGGTCCTGTGTTTGCATGAATTACTGCATCAATGCATGGAGTTGATCAGCCTGAGACTCTGCTGAGGTTCTGAGGAAGACCAGGTTGCTTTAGTAGTAGCCTTCATCCTGTCTGAACACATAAGGCAACAATTACAGTATGTGTCCCTGATCTTCCTCATGACAATACTTCAAAGATTTTCTATGGCGTCCAGGTCAGCCGAGTTGGCTGGCCCGCCAAGCTCAGTAAGACCAGGGTCTTTAAAGCAGTCATCTGGACTTTAGACAAGGTGGCCAGAAGCCTACTATAAAACACAGTGGACCAACACTGATGACATGACTCCACCAATCCCTGGTGAACCTTTTACACCACAACTCAAGCAACTTGGATTATGTGCCTCTCCACTTTTCCTTCAGACTCTGGGACCTTGATTTCAAAATGCTAAATGTATTTTCATCTGAAAAGAGGACTTTGGACCACAGAGCAACAGGGCAATCCGTTTTCCATAAGCCCAGTATAGACCCCTGTTACGTCTCTGGTTTAGCAGTGTCTTAAATACAGGGAATGTGACAGCTGTAGCTAATATCTGACCTATAGATTTCTCCTGAATGACTTAAGGATCTCTTAAGGCACTGACCCCGGCTGTAGTCCTCAACCTGTGAATTTCCCCAACCTCTTGAAAGATGTTTGCTTCACTGTCCTCTCAAGGCTGCAGAATTCCCAGCTGCTTGTGCACCTTTTTCTGTCATACTTTTGCTTTCCAGCTAACTTTCGGTTAATATTCCAGGATACAGCTAGCGGTGGTTCTTGCATAAATATTGCCCTGGGCGAGCGCCTCCTTCTGCCACCCCCAGAGCCAATCAAAATACAGGGAGTGTAAAAATTCTAGGGGATGATAAGTGCCATGCATATTTTAAGCAAATATGCATGGCACTTCACCACATTCCCAGCACTTAGTAGGGGCATATATATATATATATATATATATATATATATATATATATATATATATATATATAGTAATTTTATTTTCGATGCATCTGTGGAAGCTATAAGAATAAGGCAGTCAATAGGTATAACTGGGGGTTTTGTGAATCCTCAGTAGCTTTGTTTAAGCCTCTGCCAGTCAGTGGCTTTTTGTATAAAAAGTCATTCTCTTGTCCTGGCTGAAATCAGGTCTGCTAAATCCAACCAGACAGAGCAGTAGTTTTATCTGCAACCTGTCTCTGGGTTGGCCAATTAACAGAGAACACATGGTGCTTTATCCCCCCCCCCCCCCCCCTTCTTTTTGTGTTTTCTCGGTAGAAACCCTTATCTTGGCACGGTTTGTTTATTTTCATTGATCTGATTCTCAGAGAAAGCTGAAAGGCGTCTGCTCTCAGGATTGAACTTTCCAACATAATCTTTTTTTTTTTCCATTTTGAGCACTACAATGAAAAACCAAACATAAGCACTGGAAAAAAAACTCCTCAGTCCGATCAGATGAATCAGAGTTTTAATCTTGTACATGCAGCTGCGTCCATTTAGGAATCTATTATTTTGTATTCATATCGTCTTGATAAATAGCAGTGCCTGTTGTTGAACTGTTATATATTTTTGTGATAAGATGCATGTCCTACAAGACTCTAACTGCTCAGGTTTGTGGTTTTAGTGTCTGCTAAGAGGAGTAGTAAAACACTCCCATGACTTACTGCTAAAAAATCACATATTGCTTCTGTTACTCACTGCAAATATATTGACTTGTCTCCATAAAGCAAAGCTTAGGTAAAGCTAATTTTATTCCCGTTGGCTCAGAAAGATTACAATGTGAACGTCTGAACCACAAAGCTCCATAAAAGGGAAACATGAAAAAACGCCAGATGTGTCTCACTTAAAAGTCAGACACTACCCTCACTCCTGTGGCCTTTTAACATTATTGTCTGCAAGGCAAGAGACCTTCTGTCTCTAATGTAATAAGCATGCATCTCCCTCCTAGAGATTAGACCTGCTTAATGTCATCTTGCTCAGATTGGCTGGCTCTCCAGGAATCAGCCTGCAGTTCAGATATTACACAATTTAGCAAGAGCCAGTACAAATTTCAGCCTTAAACTGAACCCAGATTTTTTTTTTGTGTGATGAATTCATCATAGTTACCTTTTTATACTGTGCTCAGCATTTACAGTGTCCTTTTTACTTTAGGGCAGGGTTCCCAAAGTGGTGGACATAGCTAACAAAAAAGTTAGCTTCGCAAACTCATATTGCGAACACAAAAATATTAGCTTCACAGCTGTCAAACCAAAAATAGATATGGACGTTTGAGGAAGCTAACGTAGCCGCTAACAAACAGCTGTGTCATACGTCATCAGACAAAAAGTGCTGCACGCACACATACACACACGGGACATGACAAATGTGCGCAGGGCTGGATGTTTGATGGAATAGCTGTTTTATTTAAGGATAACTGACTTTTAAACTAATCTCAGCACTGATGCTGGTCTGATCACTCACTCCACACACCTGCCCAGCTCCACCCCTTTGCAATCAGCTCTCACCGGATCCACCTGTTCCCAGCACTATATATTCAACCTTCAGACCAGACATCAGTGCCAGATTATCTCGTGCCATACTGGTAAGATTATCCAGCGTTCTGTCTGCCTGCCTGCCTGTTACCCGACCTGTTCTGTCTTCCGTTACCAAGCCAGCCTGTTTTCTGATTCTGTCTGCCTGCCTAGAAACATGATCGGATCTGCCTCTGGCCTTTGGACTCTATCTTTCCTGGGCTACCTGCCTGTGTGCCTGACCCTCCTGCCTGTGAGTAACTGAATCTGACTTACCCCTGTGTTCCTTTTTGGACCTGGATTGTGCCCTGACCCTGCTCTGGATTGCCACTTGGACTCTCACTGGACTTCTGCTCTCTCGGCCCCAACCACTGACTGTCCTCTGGAACACGCTCCTGGAAAAGCCCTATTAGCCCAGCCTGCCTTTGGTTCTGAAAACCCTGCCTGTTCCCGGAAACTTCACATATATATATTAGGGCTGGGCAAGTTAACGCGTTAATTTCGCGTTAATTCATTAGACTATTAACGGCGATATTTATTTTATCGCGCATTAACGCATGTTGCTCACATGCTTTCAGTCAGTGTCAGTCAGCAGGCGCGCTGACTGCAGCGCGCTGTCACGGCAGCACTCTCCCGCTCCCCCTCCCCTCTCGTACATGGCTCAGCGGCACCAGCCAATCAGCACGCAGGCTCAGCCTGGCCCGCCCACTCAGCTCTCACACAAACTTAACACACAAACAGCTGAGAGAGACCGCAGCAGCGAAAAAACATGAACAGAGGAAGTAGCACCGTTTGGCTTTATTTTAATACCGTAAATGAAATCAAGCTGTATGTTTTGTAAAAAGCCGGTTCATTTCAGTGGAAACACAACAAATTTATCTAAGCACGTGAAAAAACATGAAAACGTCGAGCCCCAGAAACGGAGAGAGGAGACGAAACTTCTCTCATTGCCCCGACAGACCCACAGACGTCTCTGACTGAGGCGTTTCAGTCCTCCAGGGAACATCCAGGTAGATCAGTGGATGGATGGATGGATGGATGGATGGATGGATGGATGGATGTTACTGGAGCCCACACATAACATGTAATTAAGACCTTGAAAGAACCCAGTACATATATTAAAAAGTGTTATTTAAGATAAGATAACATTAGCTAATTCTTTTTTATCCCACGACGGGGAAATTTATAGGATTAAAGCAACAGGCAGGTGCACACAACACAGACAAAATTACATAAGGATTGAAATATATAAGAGGTGGATTAGCGAAAAAACACTGAACATAACATTATTATTATTATTATTATTATTTAATTGTAATAATAAAATAAAAACCACAAAACCCAAAAGGTCAACAGTTTCATGATACATCAAGCTTAGGGACTGGCTAATATACAGCAGGTCAAAAATGCGATTAATCGCGATTAATCGCGATTAATCAGGGCGATTAATCGCGATTAAATATTTCAATCGTTGCCCCAGCCCTAATATATATATATATATATAATATTATATATATATATATATATATATATATATATATATATATCTATATATATCTTATATCTTCATCATACTATATATCTCATCTATTCATCTGTCTCTAGATATCTGTATCTATCTCTCTGCCTGTCTCTCTCGCTGGTCTCTCCTTATGTCTCTCTATCTCTCTCTCTCTCTATTATACTTCTTCTCGTCTCGCTCCTCTCTCTGTCTATCTCTCTCTCTTCTCTCTCTCTCTCCTTCTCTCTCTCTCTCTCTCTCTCTCTGTTGTCTACTCTCCTCTCTTCCTCTCTCTGCTCTCTATTTAATGTGTGTGTGTGTGTGTATATATATATAATGTGTGTGTGTATGTTTATAAAATCACTTTATTATTTGTCAACATATGGAATGCTGACAGACTTCTACCAAAGAAGACTGAATGCTGTTTTGCCTAAAGTATGAAATAAAATTGAACAGAATAAAATAGAACTTCTCATTGTTTCACACGACAAAGAACAATTTAGCAGATTTCTTTAGGCAATATGAATCTCTCTCACTTTCAAATTGTAAATGCAGCGTTGTATGGCATGACAAAAAACCTGGCAGTTCAACTGGGCTTTGTACATCTGCTAATATAAACTGTACTGGTGCCACATGCTGGGAGAACATTTGCTCCAAAGGGGCTATGTGTCATGTAAACTGGAGCAGAAATTAATGTTTACCCACACAATGCCAGAATTTAATTTTCTTATCGGTAGTAATTAAGTGACATAAGTATTTTGTTTTTTTATGATCTTACGATTCAGTCACTTTTGCAGCCAATCTAGGGGGTAAGGTTAAGCATACTGACAATGAAAGCCTTTTATACTCTAGGCATTGGCGATTTGCATAAAAACAGAAACAAAAACTATTTTTTGTGTTGAAACTTTCATCTGTTTACAAACTGATACAGCTAAGCTGCTCCTTGCTACCATAAACTGCGCTGCACTTTTAGGCTTCTTTTCACAATGGGTTTGTTGTTGTAAATGAGTTGACTTCATCCATCATTTATATGCAGTCTGTGAGTGAGCCCCGCTGTGGGAGTAGAGTGAGTATGATATTCAAAAAGATAGCTGAAGCTCCAGCATGTTCTTTATTTTGGCATATTTTTGCTGGCTCCACTTGCCTTTAACTTCTTGGCAGGGAGAGCAAGTGTGGGTTGTGTCTTTAAGGATTGCATGAGCTCACATTGCACTTGGGCAGCTAACATCCATTTAGGGGCGGTTACAAAAAAAAAATAGAAAATTGCTAGCCAACAGATTTTGCTGTATTCCTGTTGGGCCAATGCTTATAACACACATCTTGTAATCAAAATTAAAATAACTTTAATTTATCTAAGAGTCAGTGCACTGTTGGATCATCAAAGTGTTGTATTAGTGTTGCAATTGGTGGGTGGTCTTGGTGGTCTGTCAGTTTTAAAATCTTCAAAAAGATATTACCTTATTTTCTAGTTGTTTATGGCGAGATGTTTTATTTTCCTCATGAGATGACTTACTTTAAACATCTACTCTCCATTACTGGAACAAGATGGATCGCTTTCCTTAGATTCTCTAGAAATTCCAAATACATTTGATACCTATATTGTTAGCGCTGTCTGTTAGAAATGGTAACACATTTTACATACACAGATTTGCTAAACATTCCCACAATTAATTCAGGTGATAATATTTTTTTTTTATTTGAAAAGGTTGATCACAGCTCACTGCATAATACATCAATTACAAAATTCAAAAGGTAAATACGTATTTTGGATTTCATACTGGTTTTATAAAGAAATATGTAAAGACTTTGATATAACTTGCCACTCGCATAATAAATCTGTGTTTTGAAAGTTGCAAATTTCCAAATGTCTTTAAAAGAGAAATTCCTCCATCCATTCTTGGTCTACATTAGACTAAAGGTCTACAGTCCACCACAGAGAAATCGTTTCAGTGGTAAAGTCTAGTAACCCTGAACAACTGCATATCTATAGACCAATTGTTTTTTTTTTGCCTACCATATCCAAAGTTATTGTAAAGTCAGTAGCAGAACCCTTAATACATTACCTTGATGAAAATCTTCTGTTTTACCCAAAATACTATAGTTTGGGTCAGAATATTTTACAGAACTAACTGAATATCCTGTTGAAAACATCAAAAGGATTTTTGATGAAGGCAATGTGGTGCAATGTTTTTAGTCCTAAAATAGGGGTTTGATACAGTAAATCATTAGGTTCTTTTAGATAAACCTCAAAAGTTAGAATTTTCACTACAAGCTCTACATTGACTCAATTCCTTTTTTTTTTTGAAAAAAGCAATAACAATGTGTTAAAGTTCAAAACTGTAAAATGCATATTCCACAAGGATCCATTTTAGGAACATCACTATTTTGTTTAAATATTAAGGAATTACCTGAAAGCGGTAAAGATGTTTGGTGTTCAATGTATGCAGATGATGGTTTCATATATTTAACTGCAAAGACAGTACACAGCAGGTCACAGAGGTATGGAATAGGAAAATTATGGGAGTTTCACTGTGGTTTAAGGATCATTTTGTGACTTCAAATTGTACCAAAACTACCTTAATGCTTTTTTCTCAATCATACTAATTGATAGCAAAGAAATTTTTTCTTGATGCCAACGAGAGCCCAATGCATTCACTTTCACAAGTGGAGCATTGCTGCTTTCACTATAGTGCTCTGCTAGATATATATGCAAAAAAACTTTATTGGATATTGTTTTGAGATTTTTTTTTAATTCAATGGACACAGAAACAGAAAGGTAAAATGGCGAAAAAGGAAGAGAGAGATTAGGCAAAATGTTAAAAGGGAAAAAAGGTAACAAATATAAACTAGAGGAAAAAGATAACATCCTCAGAGTCTGCTTCTGCACCTGCAGAAATAGATATAGAAAGAACAACAAAACTGACCAAAAAAGTATCACAGGTACAAATAGCCAACGCCTTTGGTTACGTCACTGAAAAATACACAAAATTATTTAACACAAGAAGTATTAATTGGCAGCCAATGCTAACATTAGAGTTAAACTGTATCGAAGTGTATCTATACACACCTGGATCCAAGCACCTGTGGATGTTTGAGAGTGTGCTTGTATATGTAAAGTTTGTCCATAAGATAAATACTCAATAGTGGTTGTGAGGAACCAAATACCTACCCTTACACACATCCCATACTCTCAGGTCCAGGAACCGATAGCCCAGAGGAGCATCCAGCCCCAGACTCAGAACATGATCACCAATAGAGAGCAGATCACCCAACCAATAATCTGTGGCCAGGGCCGAGAATCACCCCAATCTGGGCAAACCCGGTCTATATCCCAGCCTTGATGAACGCCACTGAACAAATCCATTCGGAGACAGGGCCAAGACAACTCAAACAAGCCAGCCAACCAGAGTCCACCCCGTTAAACCCGGAGGTGTCAAGAAAATCTGAGAAGTTAATCATGTGGCAGTAAACTCTCGGCAAAAAGGAAATGACTGAAAGAGAAATTAATTAGATATATTTAGTTTTGTACACTCATTCATGTTATCCTCTTTATTAATTAATACACCTGCCAAAGTACAATGTTTACTATGCTGACTGCAATGCT
Organism: Fundulus heteroclitus; assembly: GCF_011125445.2. NCBI lineage: Eukaryota > Metazoa > Chordata > Actinopteri > Cyprinodontiformes > Fundulidae > Fundulus > Fundulus heteroclitus. Next base: position 14,370,349 of record NC_046382.1, on the reverse strand, counting down.
CAGTGTTTTATTTTCTGAAAGTAGGTGATGCTGCTTATTAACTTTACATGCCTCTCTAGAGCAACTGATGTAAAGCCATGTAGACAGGGTGAGTTTGACATGTTAATTAAAAATAAATACCATCCCTGCCTAACGGTCAAAAAAGCTCCCTAACAGTTTGGAAGAATCTGAAGGGAGGCAGTTTGCGGCTACACAACGATGACATGGAGAACTGACATGAGAAACAACAATGAATAAATGGAGAAATGTCAAGTTGGTAATTTTAGTTTCATTCTTTAATAGCATCCTCTGTCTTAGTACAAATTGGAAGTGATAGCATGCAAAGATTTTATTGACCAGTTGACATTTAAGCCACTGGAGAATTCTCTGCCTTCTCCGATCACGCCACTACATTTGCCCTGCAATCCTCAAATCAGGCGGCTCCATCCTGCCTCCCATATCTGGGCTGTCAGCTTTACCAAATATGAATTGTTACTGCCAGTGAGATGTAAACACTTTCTCTGGAGGGCAAGGACAAATATTTTAATAAGGACATGTCACCGTGATGCATCATCATGCCACTTTGGGCCACAATATTCCAGAAAACCCTGAAATCTAAGAAAGAACTGGGTGAAGATTTGGGTGTGCAAAATGTGTCAAGGATTAATGTTAACCCCTTTCTTGTCCTGTACTGACAGCATTGGCAAACTCTATGGTGGGTCTGGTTGCCTTACTGTGACAAGGCAAAATAAGCAAAGTGGGATATTCAACTGAAGGAGCGAGTGATGCTTTCACAGCATGTGGGAAAAACTAAACTCATAGTAAATTAAATACAGCGGCTCAAATTTGCGATGAAAATTTACACGCAACGGTCGCGATAAAGTCATTTCAATCTGAAAAACTCACACAGAAAGAAAAGGCAATTAGAAGAATTTTATTGATACAATATTTTAAGAGTTTGGCGCTCAGACCTCGGCAGGAAAAATTCACGCTGAATTATACTTCAATATGCATAAGCAGGCATATGAGAATAGGGATGTTTCCCCCCAGGTCTGAAACTGGTGGTGGAGTGGAGATACATAAAGTTTGTTCAGTCCATATGATGATCTGTTTGAGCTTGATGTCCAACTTGATAAACACAGGTTTGCATGAACTGTCCATGATGAGCAAGCATGAAGCGACAGTGGAGAGGAAAAACTCCCCTTTGGGAAGAAACCTCTGGCAGAACCAGGCTCAAGCATGGCGGTCTTCTGCCGGACCAGTTTTAAGGAGTGACAGGGAATTCCATAAGAGTCCAGGAGGAATTACACTCTGATAGGGACGAGGTTGAAGGAGGACCGTAGGAAAGCCAGGCGGAGCTTGCTACGATGGTGGAGAAGGGGATGGAGGTGGGTTGAAACCGGTCATCAGAGTCCAAACCGGACACGGCACAGCCACCGCTTGCTCGCTGAGGAGAAGGTCGAGACGAGGATGTGGAGTTCTTTTTAAGAAGAACTCCACATCCTGATGATCCACATCAGGATGCTGATTGGCTTCAAAGAGGAGCAGTTCAAAGCTGATTGGCTTGTGTCGGAGGCGGATGAGTCCCTGATTGATGGAGGTAGGCAATAGAGTTTCTTCAGTCTGAATTTTAACTTAAGCTGCATTTTAACTATCGCGCAGAGGAAAACTTGAGATACATCGAGTATACTCAATATATCGCCCACCCCTGCTCAGGAGTATGAGGGGTGTATTGAAGGCAGAGCTGAAATCCACAAACAGGATCCTGCAGAGTCCAGGTGCTGGAGGATGTGGTGAAGGGCCAGGTTGACAGCGTTGTCCGCAGACCTGTAGGCAAACTGTAGGGGGTCCAGGAGGGGGTCGGTAATTTCTTTAAGGTGTGAAAGCACAAGGCGCTCAAAGGACTTCATAACCAGAGGTCAGAGCGATGGGTCTAAAGTCATTAAGTCCTGTGGTCCTTGGCTTCTTGGGAACAGGGATAATGGTGGAGGATTTGAAGCAGGCTGGTACGTGGCATGTCGCCAGTGAGGTGTTAAAAATGTCTGTGAATACTGGAGACAGCTGCTCAGCACAGTGCTTCAAGGTGGATGGAGAGACAGAGTCTGGTCCAGCAGCTTTCCGGGGGTTCTGTCTTCTGAAGAGTTTAACATCTCTCTAGTGTATGGAAAGAGTTGTCACTGAGGAGGAGGTGGAGATGGTCTGTTGGGTGGAGTCGTGGTCTGTCGAAACGACAGTAGACGTTGTTCAGGTGTGTATGCAAAACATCAGATTTGAGTGTCCATATCACAACAATAATACAGTACACTGTTTAATGCAGTAGATCATCGGTGAATCTTACAATAAACTGTATTTAATCTTGCATTTTATTTTGATCAGAAATTCAAAGACAGAAATGTAGTCACAGGCCAAAAAAAAAGTGTGTCTAATTGCATTACCTGCACTCTAAAATGTGGATAATGTTATTCAATTTCCCTGCTTTAATCAGAAACCACCTTTCAGCTTGCCTTCCACAGATCAAAAACAGAATTTGGATTAACATTGAAAACATCTATTAAAATAGAGAACCGTGACATTTGGAATATTAAAAACCGGAGAAATAATAATTCACTCTGCTTGTGTGTTTGGACATTTCCATCAGCTTTTTCCTCAAATCTAAAAACACAGCTCCTGTGTTTTGTTCTCCAGCGAGACAAATGATGCTAAAAATCATGGCCATGAATCAAAACATTGTCCAACATTTAACTTGCTGTAAATGGATTTCTTGTTTGTTTTTTTGACTCTCTCAAATAATCTGTTAATCACTCCATCCACAAAAGCCATATGTTAAAACCTTGGTTTTATCCCCCTGTTCCTTACCATCTTCTGAGGCAATAATTGCTGTTACAAGTGATTTAAATGTCTAACAAAATTATCCCTTTTTGACCAGAAATCTTTTAAAGCCTAAATGTTCTTTTGAGACCTGAATGGAAACAATTTTCTGAGCAGAAAATGCCTTTGTCATATAGTCTGAATGCTCCAAGGACTTTGTTTTAAAAGTCCGATGACACATCAAGCAGGATTTAGACTTCACTATTGTGTAAAATGAAAGCAATAATTTATACGTCAGTACAAGCCCTGATGTATGCTCTGTTGTGTCTGAAAACAAATTTGTGCTGATTTATTTGAAAAACTGACAAATTACTGGTTCACTTAAGATGTCTTGATTGTTTTGCATTTTCACTCTACCTGCAGGCTTTGTCGCCACAAAGGCTGCTAAAGTTACAGCTGGACACCTTCTGCAGACAAAACAAACACATGGAGTCTTACTTTAAAAAGGGACATATGCAAAATCCACTTTAGCCCTTAAAGCAGGGGTGTCAAACTCATTTTGGTTGAGGGGCCGCATACAGCTTAATCTGATCTCAAGAGGGCCACACGAGTAAAGTCATTGCAAGATTAAATAGAACTAATAAAAGTGGACTTGTTGTTGATTTTTATATTAAGTTAATTTCACTTTTACACAATATATTATGAATATCCTCAGCGTTTTTAAGAAAAGTATGTGCAATTTCAACAATACTTTTACTCAGTTAAACATTTACTTAAGTGAATTATGTATAAGAACTGATCACAGTGATTGTACAATGTTGAAAAACATTTATTCACATTTTTTGGAACTTAAAAACACTGTCCTGCATGACAAAATACATCAAACAGATAAAAATTAAGAAATGATTTAAATTTTTCCACACCTGAAGCTTAATCTGCTAATTAAAACACAGCGCCACTCGTGGACAATATAGGAACTGGATATTTCCAATAAACGAAGTACATGTTTTTTTCAATAATTGTTTTATCATTCTCTTCCTTTTATCTTGTCCACTTGTGAAAGTCAAATCTGATGAGCTCTTTGTGGAATCTTAGTGCCACATTGCCAGACAGGACACTGGGAAAAAAATAAAAAATAAAAAAAAATAAAAAATTATAATGATAATGCATTTAGCCACAGGGCCGGACTAAATTGTTCGACACCCCTGCCTTAAAGACATTTTGTTGTGTACTTGGAGTCTCTAGAAATGCATAAAAGTTTAATTTAGTCTGTCCAGGTGCTGCGTAGATATCCTTATGTTCTTTTTGGGTCATAATTTTCAAGCCGTTCAGTTTTCTCTATTCTCTATTTTTGTACATTGACGTCACAGTATTTGCTGCTGACCTTCTAAACAATGTCATGGATTTACAGCTTACCAAATTCGCAAATCCGCCACTTTTGGTTTTCTTTTGCTGCAATTTTGTATTGTAAGCCAAAGGATGGCAAAGTTACAATTGGAGAAGTAAAAATGTTTGGTTGTTAGGTGTATTAACCCACACGATTAATTACACCACACCCCAGCATACGCAAAAATGGCCAAACGGGGTGGAGTGGAACGTTCTACAACCTGGAGGAGGGCAGAGTGTGAAGTGCCTCCTTTAGATTTAAAGAGACAGCACCAAAACGACACACCTCAGTACAGGCATAAAAAGGGATCTGTGGCTCAACAATAAGGAGGAATTCAGACCAAAGCCTTGCTGTTCCACTTTATATAGACCAAACCTGAATGATTAAAATGGGAAAAGGAAGAACTCAAAAGCATATTTCCTTTCTACCGCTACATCCTTGCTGAGGAGGATGAATTGCTGAAAAATTAACAGCTCGATTCAATTAGCTGTACTTTTCACTAACTGATAATATAATGATTGAAATTGTCTGTATTGTATAATGGTTCAAATTGGACTTTAATAATGGGGTCTGAATCTCACTTTGTGATTGGGCTGTTTTGGAATTTACTATATTGATCAGAATTTGAAGCTGAAAAAACTGAATTATACATAATTGGACTTGAATCTGACCCGTTTTTGTTTTTTTTTGTGAAGTAAAATTTGTTGTCAATTGTCTCTATATGGGATTTGACTGGAAAACAGAAGATTGAGAAAATACTACTTCAAAAGGGAGGATAAATATTTATAGAGATGCAGATACTGTTCTACTAGAAGCACTTTATATGAACAAGATGTCAGATTTTAGAGCTCCCTTTGTGTTAGGGTGTATGGGGTTTTTAAATCTTGCATAGGGGTAAAAAAAAAAAAAAGCCCACCATGTGGCAATGAAGTCTAATTGTATAATAAAATTCTAAATCTTTCAGGTGTCTGACATGATGTAACATCAGTCAAAGGTTTTTTTCACCCTTCCAGCTTGATCTGTAAAATCCTGATGGGAAACTTCGTAATCTTCCATCAAATCCTAATATTCAATGCCACAAAGGATGAAAGCAAAAGTCTTTTTTACTGTCGAACTGAGTGACAGATGTTCTAATATAACTGCTCAGTATGTGACAGCTAATCATATATTCTCAATCCACACAAGAGCAGTAAAACCTTTCTGTCATCTTTGTTTGAATGTATTCTTCTGGCTAAAGCCATTTTGTCGTATTATATATGACAAAGAAACAAAAAAGCATTTTCCTCTTTCTAACCTCAAATTGCGTTAAAGGAAGGAAAACATTGGAGCTTTTACGGTCATACAGATTTATTTATTTTGAGGCTCCAAACAGACTAAATTGAGTCTCTTCTGGCAGCATATTGTTTTGGCAAATCAAAATCTGGAAAGTGCAAGTGCAGTCAAAAAATTTTAGTTTATTCTGCTATTTTAAAAAGCACCCACTTAAAAAAAACGTAAAGGCAGCATTTGTGGCCTGAAAACACAAGAACAGTCACTGCATACAATCAAATCTATGTGTTGCCATACAAACAATGGCTACAGCATACAGTATTTACCTTTTATTTTTCATTTTCTGATAAGCTGGCTGAAAAGGTTTCTACAGAGCACTGAAGGATAGACATCTAGCTGTGAAAATGGATGCACCAAGTTTATTTGTCATGTTGCTGTTCTTCTGTGGCAACAATAAATGTCACAGACAAAGTGTCTTGGTAATTTCCAAATCCTTCTCTGTTACTGCCGTCGGCTTTTACACAGTGACATTTTCCTTTAAGGTGAATAGGCTACTGAACCATGTAATGGCTTCATGTACTGGATCATGGTGAAACAAAAATGTTAAGGGTTGGGGAATATGATGCTTTAATTGGTTTTGGGTAAGCAAATATCCATATTTTGCTACTGGTGTTTTTGTATTACTTAAAAATCAAACATCTGAAATATGCCACTCTGCAGTACAGTTAGTTAAAGACCTAAAGATTTGAAATATCTGCATTTTTTTCTTTACTTGTCACAATGCAATTCTTGGTTTGGGAGAATTTTATGAAGTAAAGAGGCAAGTAGGAAATTGTATGTATGGATGGATTATACCAAGTTAACCAAGTTCTCTTAAGGTATTTGAAGAGGCCACAAAACAGATTAATAGTCTAGAACCGGAGGGTATTTAAAACAGCTGCAAACATGTCCGTCCAGGGAAGTTTACCCTTAAGGTGCCTGTGACATGAATGGTATAAAAAAACTAAATGGAAAGAATACATTGACAAAACTGTTTTGATATGACTATTATACAGATTAAATGAATGGTTTGTTGAGATATATGGTCATAAATCTCACTAAAAAAGACTCTTTTTAAATTATTATTTTTTTATTTTGTTTCGCTCCTTTGTGAGGTAAAAGGGGAACCGTGGCACATAAACCGACCGCTGCAACAATGGTTGTGATGTCAAAGTAGGGAGGAGTCTTACTTTTCTGTAGAAATAGCTCAGTCAACTGACTGACAGTGACTCACTATTGTGAGGAAGCTGAGTCAGAAGAAAAGAGCTGTCTTCATATGAAGGGAACATTTTAGATGAATGCGAAAGGCTTTGCCATGATGTACTTCTAACATGGCTGTTCAAAGACTGAAAGTTACTTACTCAATTAGTTTAGAAGAAATACTTGTTGGCAGACCAAACAATCTATACCATATGTTTTTTATTGGAAGGTTATTGCCTACTTACTTTTTAGGGGCATTAAGTCTGCGGACGCCTTTTAACCGTAGCTTGGTAATCTGAGACCGAATGTTGTTTCCTTTCCAACCCATCTCAAAAAGTATTACTGACAATTAAGATTCAGGCCATGTTTCTTTGTCTTACGTAATTGGTTCAGAACTGTGTGGATGCGTGTTCTCTCCAATACGTTGGCTATCTCATAAACACACTGTACAGATTAAGAGACCTTAACTTTTAAAAATCAAGAGGTTTTACTTAAGATGTTTTCATGATGCTTGGCTGCATGTGCTTAGTGGCTCATTCGGCTGTTTTTGCTTTGCCTCAACAACCTGTACTATAAATTCAAGGAAATGACTCAGGACTAGAGTTAATAGCTAATATATATACAGTACAATATTGTGTATTGTGAGAAATAATTTACATACTGATTAGGAGAGTTACAGAGTTTTTATTAAAACTGATTCTGAGAAATATCAATTTTCTATGAATTTTTCCTTCTATGCCTGAATAAATTACTTATTTCTGGCATTGGTTATATTTGCAACAACAGAAACAAAGGTTTAGACAGAGATGAACACTTAATAACTAAAGTCTTATTCAGAGATTTGATTCTCTATACAACATGAAAGAACAGTACAACAAAAAGATCAAACTGATTTCCACTAATAACCAACAGACTGGTGTATTTTACTTGATAAGCTGTTCACTATCAAATATTTGGATTTTGTTTTAGGATCAATCAAACTCACGGTTGACACAGCTGGCTTTGCTTTGCTGTCACTTCATTTCAATGGTTAAAATACACCCTTCCAACAAACCAATAACCCTGCATTATGTTTACATCAGTAGGAGATGTCATAGAAGGGCCTGTTGTCCAGAGTGGATCTATTTTTTTAATGATGTATTAATGTTTCGCGGTAAAATGTGGGCCAAAGCCTGCACACGTAATCTTTTATTTGTACACTTGACCAGATCCACTTCGCTTTTCATCAGTTGACTTCCTGCCTGAATGATCTGCTTTGCTCTAGATTGACATGAAGTCAGTGAGGCAACATAGAACAGCCGTGTATTTTAGAGCAGTTGCGAACGGCAGCGCTTTTGGGACACTTCAGAAATACGTTGCAGCGCGCTGGGTGGAACCGCTCTGACTGACTAGAGTTGCAATGATCGGTGGCAAAGTCACGCCACACCTTCCGCAACACTCAACACGCAACACTGGCAAGATCTATTTTTCTTACTCTGCTGAGTTCTCCTACTGTTCTTCAACTTGTATTGTTTGTTGTTATTTCAACTTTTAACTTTTGGTTTTCTCTGTCTTTTCTGATACTGTTCTGTTAGCTATGACACCATACATGTGGGAAGATCAACTGCCATTACCATATAACATTAAAAGGATACCTGGATAAACCTGTGCTTCTGTGCTTTTTTTATGTCTCTGCTCTGTGTTCTCTAACCTCCAGTCGGTGGAGGCAGATGACCGTTCACACTGAGCCTGGTTCTGGTTCTGCTGGAGGTTTTTCCTCCCTGTTAAAGGGGAGTTTTCCTCTCCACTGTCGCTTCATGCATGCTCAGGATGAGGGATTGCTGCAAAGCCATCAACAATGCAGACGACTGTCCACTGTGGCTCTACGCTCTTTCAGGAGGAGTGAATGCTGCTTGTCAAGACTTGATGTAATCTATTGGGTTTCCTAAGATTGGAAACTTTTTGACCAATCTGTCTGGATGATTTGATTGCATTGATATTGTGCCTTGAGATGACATGTGTTGTGAATTGGTGCTAAATAATAAAAAAATAATTGAATTGAATTTTGTCTGAAAAAAAATGCTTGAATATTTTCAGTCACAAGAGCACATTGTCGTTTGCCTGGTCCTGGTCGCCCACACTCCTTATGCCTCAAACAGGTCTTCCTGGTTTTCTAATCATTAAACTGCTCATTTCCACCACCATCTTATCTGCGTTTGGGTTATCCAGCTAACCACACAGCATAATAAATTCAAAATATGAATGCTTGTTTTTTTTAACCAGCTAGATAATATATCTTGTTTAAAAACACAGTAAAGTTAGCACTTTTCTTTGCCTTCCTTTACATTGATAAACACTGCTCTAAGGTGCAGAAAACTAAAAAAAAAATACATACATAAATTTTCTCTCTTTGACAAGCATCTCCAGCTGGATAGTGTTCCACTTAAAGATAAGAATGCAACATTTCCTTCAGCCGATTAAACTGCATTCCAACTTTAGCAGGGCTTTTTTTTCCCCCTCCAAAGTGACAGATGCTAATGATCCACTGGCAATGCAGAGATAAAATTGGGCCACTGTGTGTCGACACGTTCTGGCAGCTCCATTATGGTGCCGATGATTTGACTTTGTTGGCGGATTATTCTGTGTGTATCCTGCAGCACCAGCCGCTGTGCAGTGAAGATATCAATGACTTGCTGTTTGCTGCAGTTGAACTTCGTGCACAATAGAACGTCTCTGTTATGCTGATTAGAAATTCACAAGTGTCTAATACAAATCCAGCCTCTGCAGATTTACCGTCCTATGTACAGTTGATGAAATCAGACACAGATAAGAAATGCGTGCAGTTTGTTATATAAAACAACCATATTGAATGAGAGCGTTTTTTGACCCAGAGCTGCCGTTGAAAAACTGCCAGTCAGCACGGCCCATCTGTCTCACCCTGGACGCCTGATAGTCTCATTCTGTGTCCTGAGATATTTGATAATCCATCCGTGGCGTTGTTCTTCATCAATAACTCTAAAGGCTGACTCTGGCTTTGATTCTTCATGTGGGACACCTGACAGCTTGTGTGAAATATCACGTCTGAAGCCATGTAAGATACAGCACTCTGATGAGAAGTTGTCACCCCTTGAATCATTGTTTCTCCCTCTATTTGCGATGTGACCTCTTCTCACAGGTCACACTGTAATTCACAGACTGAGGAAAGAGCCTTTAGCCTGGTCGTGGTTGCTCTCTGAACTGTATGGAGAAAGCAATTAAATGGGTCACTTTAATCCTTTCTTCCTAAAATCTTCTGATCCCGTTTCCATTTTCTTTTCTGGCCTCTAAATCGATCTTGATATTTAAAATTTAATAGAAGTTAAAAACACAAATAAAATATGTTGTGATTCCCGAAAGCTTTTACATAAACATGCTTTTGGTGCACGATTCTGTGTAACCTGAGATGAATAAACCGCAAAGGTACAAGCTATACTGTTCTTCTTGCTACCCCTATGTTATATTGACATTTAAGCAATAAGCATTTGAATGATAATTCTATGTCCATAGTCACATTCAGCCACGGAGCTGCTAAATCTGAACTCCAGACTGTGAAGGGGCTGGAAGTTAGGGGCACAACAGAAATCGGAATAAAATAGAAGCTTAAAACAAAGCTGCTTCTGTCAAGTCTGTGGCTTTTATGGGGAATAAATGTTGCTAGATTTAACAAAAAATACTTGATAGACGTTTACTAAAACAAGAATGAAATCAGTAACTTAGTACCGGAAACTTTTTTTAATTTTTTTTACTTATTGCTCAGATAACAGCACTCTGTGTGTTTTCTTCATAGTGAAAACTCCCAGTTTGTTTCAAAGTTTTCCAACAACATGCCAAAGGTTCCAAAACCTTTACCTTTACACACAGGAAATAATAAAATAAAGCAGATGTCCTTAATTCCAGTCTGCCGCCCTGTTACTCTTATCTAAAGCTCCAATTGCTGTTCTCTGAGTGGTTAATTTTGTTGTAATAATCCAACTTAACTTTCAGTTTTCCAAATGTTCGGATAAAATTCGTAAAAAAAACATTTCTGGTATTGCAACCTGCAGATCAATTCAAAACTCCAAAACCTTTTATTCTCAGATTATTTCACATTTCTTCTAATGAATGTCTTGCTGGTCACAAGCGAACAAGTGAACCTTAAAACCTCTTGAATCTCTGCAGAATCACACCCACGCGCTATCACCTTTGTAATGTACAGAGCAAATATATGATGTCAAGTTTGAAAATAAGATCACTCTTGCTTATGTGGGAATAGTTTTTTAAATCCCCCATGATTTCTCACCCCAACCTCTCAAATTATTTGCTGTCTGGACTTCTAAAAAGATATGCAGAGTAATAAGGTGAATGCCAGATGGGAATGTAGCATCCCTAAACTCAAAACTGCCTTTGGGCAATCAGCTTTTTCTTACAGTAAACTAAACTCCCCACCCACTTAAAAATGAATATATACAACCTTTCACAGGGAAACAAAGCAATTGTCATAATTTGACCACGGCAATTATGATATTCTTCTTTTTATTCTTTCAGCTCTTCCTGTTCAAGGGTCACCACAGCGAGTCGTCTGTCTCCATTTTACCCCATTTCCTGCTTGTTATTTTTAATTCTCCTTAATTTTTACCTGGGGAAATGTTTAGGTATGTTTTGTAACATTTTCTTGATAACTAAATTCATTGGCTTGTAAAACACAGTTGGATAGATGAGTGATGCTTTGGTCATAGCAGTGCTTAAATTCTGTAATTTAAGGGGGATCTGTGTTGCAGGGCAAATATCTGAAGCCCTTTTTCTGGTATTGACTGAAGCTTCGCTAAATTCTCTGATAATTTTGTTGTAATAATCCAACTTAACTTTCAGTTTTCCAAATGTTCCATATCTGGTATTTTTTTTTGTCTCTCCAAACGTATGCTAACAGCTGGCTTCCAGATCAAGGTCCATGCCCTAAATGACAAATACAACCAACGTAGACTCCCCAGCTATTTTTTTTGGTACTTCTGTCAAATTGCTTGTTTATGCAAATGGTGAATCCGCCAATCACATGGCATTGTGCCGGTATTTAGACACGGTGATGAGGATTTGCTGCGGTTCAAAATGGGCATTTAAGTGACACTTTGATTGCTGGTGGCAGACAGGCTGCTCTGATTATTTCAGAAACTGCAGATCCACTGGTATTTTTTGCAGGCAACTATCTCTCTGGCTTGGGGGGGTGGTCCAAAAGCAGAAAAGAAAAACAAGGAGTGGCAATTGTGTGGACAAATATCTGTTGCTGACGTAAGAAGAGGATAGCCAAGCTGGTTTAAGATAATACAAAGGCAACATTAGCTCAGATAACAAGCAAATGATAAGGAATGCTTTCTTGGAAGGCACAACACATTGAACCTCGATGAGAATATACTACAGCAACAGAAGACCACACCAGGGGCCACTTATAAATCACAATTTCAGCCTCAATATTCAGATTGAAGGGTGAGGATTTGGCATAAGCAAAATCCAAGCATGAATCCATTCTACCATATATCCAGACTGCTGCTGGGGGTGTTATGGAGCGAGGGATTTTTGTTGCCACACTCTGGGCCCCTTGGTCACAACTGAACGTCATTCAAACACCACAGCTTACTCGAGTATTGTTGGTGACGGTGTCCATCTGTTCATGGCTCCTTCTAGCAGGATGATAAATCATCTTTCAAATCATCTCAAACTGGTATCTTGGACATAAAAATGTATTTCCTGTACTTTAAGTGTCCTCCACATTCAAAAGATAGTTGGCTGGTATCATGGACATTTACATGCAGTTTATGAGATACTACGTATATCTATTATGCAAGCGTGCAACAAATTTTGGGCGTAAGATTAAACTTCCGTCCAAAGTAATACAATGACTGCATTAACACAGAACCGTCAAGTCTTGATTGGTGTTCTAAAAGTGATAGCTGATCTAATAATAACTTTAGAATTGGGCCTGGTAGAGATATGCGATTGGATTGTTCCCATATGTACTTCTATCTCGATCACAGGCTCCCTTTGGGACTATAAGTAATTCATTAAAACCAGCAGAACAGTTTTGCCATTTTTGTCAGTTCATGAAAAAAAATGTCTTGCCTAAATAGCGTCACAGTTCAATAATGCACGCTGAATCAAATATTTTCACCTATTCTTTACATTTTTCTAAACAGGAATCCTTTTTGTTGCACCATGATACTCTACTTTTTGTGTGTTTCTCTATCATATGGGTGTTATACTGGACACTGACGCTCAATTTGCAAAAACATGTACAAACACTAAATTGCACTTTGGCATATAATCTTGCAACCTGCAGATCAATTAGAAACTCCAAAACCTTTTATTCTCAGATTATCTCACATTTCTTCTACTGAATGTCTTGCTGGTCACAAGCAAACAAGTGAACCTTAAAACCTCTTGAATCTCTGCAGAATCACACCCAAGCGCTATCACCTTTGTAATGTACTGAACAAATATATGATGTCAAGTTTAAAAATAAGATCACTCTTGCTTATGTGGGTATAGTTTTTTAAATCCCCCAAGATTTTTCACTCCAACCTCTCAAATTATTTGCTTTCTGGACTTCTAAAAAGATATGCAGAGTAATAAGGTGAATGTCAGATGGGAATGTAACTCAAAACTGCCTTTGGGCAATCAGCTTTTTCTTACAGTAAACTAAACTCCCCACCCACTTAAAAATGAATATATACAACCTTTCACAGGGAAACAAAGCAATTGTCATAATTTGACCACGGCAATTATGATATTCTTCTTTTTATTCTTTGAGCTCTTCCCTTTCAAGGGTCACCACAGCGAGTCGTCTGTCTCGATTTTACCCTATTTCCTGCTTGTTATTTTTAATTCTCCTCAATTTTTATCTGGGTAAATGTTTAGGTATGTTTTGTAACATTTTCTTGATAACTAAATAAATTGGCTTGTAAAACACAGTTGGGTAGATGAGTGATGCTTTGGTCATAGCAGTGCTTAAATTCTGTAATTTAAGGGGGATCTGTGTTGCAGGGCAAATATCTGAAGCCCTTTTTCTGGCATTGACTGAAGCTTTGCTGAATTCTCTGGCAGATTCTGTGCAGACGACCAGGATAAATATAACAACTTTGAGCTAAACTAAGGCTGCAGATTTTTTTTTGTCACAGCTATTGTGTCTGCAAGATCCTCTTTAGACTAGCGATGTGAAGATTGAAAAGTAATGATTTATGTCATGATCTATATTTTCCTGGCGTGAACTCTAGTGATAAAGCTTTATTTTGGCATTTTGTGAAATATGCCCACCCACCTTACTGCTGTGTGTTGGACAGGAAGATGAACACCTCTGTCTGTGCTTTTTTCATTTTTTTTCTTAGCTCAAAACAAAATCCGAAACACACTACATCAGTTATTTCTGAAGATGTTTCTTTCTTACACTCTTAATGGTTACTTGCCAAAAGATCAGACTTTGTGCTGCAACATGACACTTTGACACAAAAAGCTGCATAAAGTATTCCTCTCTATCCTGGAAAAACTTGGAATTTGATTTAATTATTTTCCAGTATTGGAAAAGCGTGGAAAGAGAAAACAGTGTATCAAAAAAATATTTCTGTTCCCAGATTTTGTTCTCCCCTCCCTTGTCCAAAATGTCCTGTCATCCATCTGTCCATCCTAGAAAACAAAAGCCTGTCTCGTCTTCAGTTTTTAGGATCTTGATGACTTTTTACAACTAATGGAACCAAGAATTTTGGCCTCTGTACTCAAATACTATACTAAACTTTTCTGCAATCCTGGAGACAAGAACCCAAAAAAAATGTATTTAAAGGATAAAAAGGTGGATTTTGCATAACATGGCCCCTTTAAATCTGATTGCAGTACTCTAGCAGAATATTTACTGTGCAATGAAGCCATGAGGAAAAATCAGACTACATTGTAAACTACAAAGAAATGTGAGACTGTTGCTATGAATCTCCCCCAAGCTCCCTCAGGCTCGTCTTTCTCTATGCCTGTGGACCCTCGAGGAGAGAGGAGCCCACACTGTGGAGACCTACAAACATGCAGAATCAGCCAAGCAGAGTACATCCCTGCCCTTTTCCAAGATGGCAGCTTGAACATACGACTGCCATGAAACAGACTGTTTATGATTCTTTCTAAGCTGCGCAGGAGAAAAGCTGACCCGGGAGCAAGCCACACCTCTGCCGCGCAGAGATCCGCATGCTGCAGCCCCCTCAACGCTGGGCTTCCTACGGCCTGAGACCCGCATGAAGGAGTAGGAGCCGCCTCCTCACCGGCCAGCTTCAAGCTAGCCGCCTGATCGCTGCCCAGGCAACCAGGCTTCACCCTGCTTAAACTGCTTCCATCTGGATGCCCCAAAGGGAACCAAACTGACACAGAGGCACAGAGGTTTGGCAGAGTTAGGCAAGGAAAGTCAAATGGTTTATTTAAAATGGTTTTACTGTTTTGTTTTAAGGTTTGACTTGGTAAAAAGCCCTCGAGCTCACAGGCTAGCTTATGCTAGCATTGTGGAAACCAAGCTTTGCTGATGAGGTATGAGTGTGTTTTTACAGTTATAACAAACTTTATTTCCATGAGGGTTTTTCACATCGATGGGATATTAATGTTTGTGTTTTCCGGTCCGCTCATACGACCAAATAGAGCTTAAGGTATTCTTTTAATTAGCGCAGCATGTCTGCTAGCATAGATCTAATAGCTTCCCAGATAACAGTTGTGCTACCACCGAGTAAACACAACTAAGATTCGTTTTAGAGATAGTGTTTGTTTTCGTTTCACTCCACCATCGTTTGATGGTGCTATGAGCGGTATTATCGCATTAATATCGATTTAATTTTGCTTTGTATAACTTTAGGATAAACCCATCAAGCAACCGATTACTACAGCACCTCCTAGCTTCCCAGAGGAATAATTGCATTAATAAAATCAAGTGTCTTAAAGGATATTGATTTCACAGAGCAAATCATTCTTTAACTCGATTTGCATTGTGAATGGGTTGAAACACATACCAAATTAGTTACGCTAACTCAATCTCATTCCACGTTAAGTAAGATGAACTTTAGTTCTCTAACTTGGATCTGCAGTGAACCAGGATTGACTTAATTGTTCTGATGATGGTTTTCAGCCATTTTGTCTTTTTGTTTCTTTCGTGTGTACATAGTTCCTTACCTTCTTTTCGTCTTAATTTTGCTTAGTAGCTAAGTTTCACTAGCCTAGCAGAGAAGATTTAGTGATAGAAATATAGTGTTAATTCAGATAAACAGCATTATATAGTGATGTTCTCTGGATGTTTTTTTTTTACTTCTGTTAATAGATTTTTGAGCTTGAAGAGAAATTGTCACCCATTTATTCTAAGTGTGTGCAGAGTTTGCTGTTAAAAGGACGCCAGTGCTCGAATCACCCTTTCAACTATTGCACTAATATCAGCTGTTTGGGCTGATATTCATCAGACTCTACCTAACATACCGAGAGTTATTTATTAAACATTAAATAACCTAAAACAGTGCATAATGGCACAACAATTAAACATGCGGTATGCTCAATAACCCTCAAACTTGACAGAAATGAAAAAAATGATGTGGAGAAAAATGGAACAAGATTCTTCTACAATTATTTAAATTACTCAGTGTCACATAGGGTAATTTGGATTTTTTTTCTTTATGAATTAAATTACCATAGTTTGAACAGTTTTTTTTATTTATTTATTTGAGGTATTTTTGACATTAAAATGTGTTTGATCTGAAAACCTTTTAGCGTGACAAAAATCTAAAAAAGAAAAACACGAGAGTCCTGTAAAGATAGCGGCACCTTTTCACAGCACCATAGTTTGTGTATTCAGATACAATACATGAAGTCAACCTGAGATGAACAAGTTCAAGGAATATAAATATCACTATATGTATTAACACAAAATGGGAAATCAGAAATATTGCTTCGGATTCTAGACACATCAGCCAAAACAAATTAGTGCCAACTGTTTCTCCAAACCAGTTTCTTGTTTACTCCTTAAAACAAGCAGGTAAAGTGCAGCCCAGTATCTGAAAAAGGAAAAAAAAAAAAAAAGCATGTTTGAGCATTGCTGTAAGCATGAGCTACAGTAAAGTAATGGGAGCAGGTTATGCTGCAGTGAATGTGTGTTGGAGTGTATGTAGATATAATGGGCTCTTACAGCATTACCCAAGGCTTCCCACTGCCTCTGGAGAGTTTGCTGCAGCTTTTAGCAATTCAGCACCACACTGCAAACTGGTGTCTCACTCCATTAGACAATAAGGTGAATAAAGGCATGAAGGTTTTGCAGTGGTTTCTACATGCGCTCGCTCAGTGCTTTTCTACAATGCACTGATCAGTCTGTGAAACAGCCAGACTTAGGTAGAGGTGGCTCACCTTTGTTGATTTTCTCACTCAAAGAGTTTCTCGGTTATCAGTACCAGCACTGACAGGTATGGCAATCATACAGCTAAACGGCTTAGACAGGCACAGAGCTAGATTTCCCTCTGAAACACCCCAAGCCTTTGCTGAATATCCGTCCCAATCCTAATTCTCTTTGGTACTTAAGTATGGACTAGGTTCCAAAGAGCCCAAACTGAGCAGAGTGCTACTGTGTAACTTAGTCAGACAGTTTGAATTATGATGTATCACAAGCTCTGCCATTGTGATGCGGTCTTAGGTTCCCAGTGTCCCAAACAGAACCCCCAAACTGGTGCAGAGAATAATAATTCATTGAGGATTATTGTGGAACATTTAGCCCTCCTGGCTGCTGCAGTGTTGACTGAGGAGCAGAAGTTTTGCCATCATGGGGTGAAGCCTAAGAGACTACTGAAAGTATTCCTAGTAGTTAAAAAAAAAAAAAAAAAAAAAAAAAAAATGTAGTCCCTAAGTTTGTCCTAAGCAAAAACCTTCTCCCATATTGAGTAACACTAAAAACAGGGTCAGTGGATGTATAAGTGCTTCGGTCACTATTCGTCTGATCTGCATAGATTTGTCCAAATTATATCTACCTCTTGCACAACAGATGACTTTGGGCTTTTTACTCTAAATTAAATTGCTAATTATATTACTGTGAATTATTTTGTTTTATCTGCTGAACAATAAACTAAATATGAAATATTTTACTGCCACGAGTAGAAAATATCAGATTATTACAGGTCTAAAAAAAAAAATGTTCTGTTATGTTTTTGTGGGTTCTTAAAGAGACGAAGCATAGTCGAGTTCAAGCCGGAACGGAACAATTCTTTATTCCTCCCCCTGGGAACATATTCACACATTCGTTCCTACCTTGATACCACTACATCCCCCTTTCTCAACAAGAGCAATTCCTTTTTACACACAGGTGACTCTTACACAACAATGAGTCTTAATTTGCATTGTAAACCATTGTTTCTGCTTTTTTTTTTTTTTTTTTTTTTTAAACACGTCTGTATTCAAAATACAGTTTTATTTATAACAACTCAAAATACAAATACAATTCTCTCTTTTTTTTTTTTTTTTTTTTTTTGATGAACTCACTATTTACCAGCATAACAACCTCTTTACACCAACATTTTGTGAACCGATTAGGGGATGGAGAAGATGGTCCAGACCCCTGAACCAAATATGAGGATTATTCTGCCCCATAACCCAACTCAAGTAACATAGTCTTTCAAGTACCCTGGTGGTTTTCTGACTCGTGTAGGATAGCGTTTCTCAGGCTGTGGAGACTGTTGACTGGAGTCAGGGAGTCTCTCAGTTGTTGTTTCAGTCTCTGTCAGATGGTTTTCTGCCGATGGAACATTAACGTGCAGCTGTGGAGCTACTGGTGTTTCAGATAGATGATACCTGTTTCTCCTGAGGCTGCCGCCTGGTGTCTCAACGATGTAAGACCTGGGAGTGCCTGCAGTGGACACCACCGTTCCCCTCTGTCGTATGTCCTTGACCCAGACATGGTCTCCTGGTTGCAAGCTAGGCATGTCAAAAGCTCTGTGTCTCCTGTTGTAATTCTGTGTTTGTCTCAATCTATAACTCTTTTCTGTCTTTCTCACTTTTCCTAAGTCAGCTCTGTTTGGTTCCAGCTGTGAAGGAATCACAGGGACAGTAGTGCGTATTTTACGCCCCATGAGTAGTTCTGTAGGACTATACCCATTGGCTAAGGGTGATGCTCTATAAGCCATCAGAGCTAAATACGGATCACTGGACTTTTTGAGTAAACTCTTGATCGTCCTGATCGCACGCTCTACTTCACCATTGCTTTGTGGAAAGTGAGGACTAGATGTAACATGTGAAAAGCCCCAATTTTGTGCAAACTCTTGGAAAGCCACAGATGCAAATTGTGGACCATTGTCTGAGCGCACTATCTCTGGAATGCCATGTCTGGCGAAAATAGATTTACAGTGGTCAATAACAGCCTCTGACGTGGTAGATGAAAGTTTTGCAATTTCAAAGAACCTGGAAAAGTAATCAACCAGTACTAGGTATTGATTCTTACCAAGTTGAAACAAGTCTGCACCAACTTTACACCATGGACGTGAAGGAAGGTCTGAAGCTAACATTGTCTCTTTGTTCTGAATTCTCTCACATGCACAAGTGTCACAGTTATCGACTAGTTTTGACAGATCTTTGCTGAGACCTGGCCACCACACAGATTGTTTAGCACGTTCCCTGCATTTTGTGATGCCCAAGTGGCCCTCGTGTAGCTTGTTCAGAATATCAAGTCTCAGTGACTTTGGTATTACTAATCTACACCCAAGTAACAACAGACCATTTTGAACCGTAAGCTCACCTGCGAAAGGTAAGTAGGGTTGAAACGTCTTTTCAATGTCAAATTTGTTTGGCCAACCACTTATGCAAAACTGCTTCAGTTGTTGCAGAACTTCATCCTTGTCCTGGTGCATTTGTATTTCTTTGAGTCTCTTCTCAGTAGCCGGGATGCTTGCGACTACGGCATCTGCGTAGAGGTCAATCTCCTCCTCGTGAAGATGATCCCCGGAATGTGCAACTGGTGCTCTTGAAAGAACATCCGCAGTGGCTATTTCCTTGCCTGCTACATGTGAGATTGTGAATGAAAATCTCATGAGTCTCATTCTCAAACGCTGAATACGTGGAGGAAGTTCATCCAGAGTTCTTGAGCCGAACAGTGGAACAAGTGGTTTGTGATCGGTTTGTATATGAAAGTCTTTCCCGATCAAAAACTCTGCAAATCTCTCACAAGCCCACGTAGTGGCCAGCGCTTCTTTCTCGATCTGTGCATATCGTTGTTCTGTGGTGGTCAGCGCTCGCGATGCATACGCTACTGGCTTCCAGTCCGCATTGCCTTTTTTCTGCAGTAGGACGGCTCCGAGACCATATGAAGACGAATCAGCAGAGACCAGCGTGTCTGCTGAAGGATCATACAGTGCTAGTCCTGGGGGTGTTGTCAAATCTTGTTTGATGCTCTCAAAAGCCAGCATTTGCTGTTGTCCCCAATTCCACATATTACTCTTTTTCAAAAGTTCTCTGAGCGGCCTTGTCTTTTCCGCTAAATGAGGCAAAAACTTTCCCAGGTGATTTGCCATGCCTAGAAAACGTCTCACCTCTGAAATGTCACTTGGTTCTTTCATGGCTCTCACCGCGCTCACTTTCTCTGGGTCTGGACTGACCCCGTTAGCCTCAATGACTTGACCAAGAAACTTGATTTTTGACATGGAAAATTCACATTTATCGTTGAGTGTCACACCTGCATTCCTCAAACGATCAAGCGCTCTTCTTAGCCGCTCATCATGCTCATCCTGGTTTGATCCCCAAATTAGAACATCGTCCATTTGACAAACAACTCCCTCCAAGCCCTCCAGAATTTGCTGCATGCGTTTTTGGAAATGTTCTGGGGCTGAAGAGAGTCCAAAACAAAGACGATTGTAACAATAGCGACCAAAGGGAGTGATAAAAGTCGTGAGCAAGGAGGATTCCTTACTTAGAGGAATTTGCCAGAAACCAGCATTGGCATCTAGCTTTGAAAATACCTTGGCACCGGAGAGCTGACCTAAAGTATTTTCAACTGAAGGAAGCTGATGTCTCTCTCTTAACACTGATTTGTTCAGTTGAGTGAGATCCGAGCAGATTCTCACCCGTTCACTTGTGCGCTTTGGAACCACCACCATAGGTGCACACCATTCTGTAGGTTGCTCCACCTTGGAGATGACTCCTTGTTGCTCCATTCGATTCAGCTCCTCTTTTACTTTTGGCAGTAGAGGGAGAGAGATACGCCTGGGTGTCGAAACTGAAAATGGTTGTGCTCCAGGTTTGAGAACGATGTTGTATTCTCCTTTCATTGTGCCTAGTCCTGAAAAGAGCTCTGGAAACTCCTTTTTAATAGTCTCTTTAGAGTCCAAAGTAGTTACGTCAAGCCTTGCAACTAGTTGAAGTGCAGTAGCTGCTTGCCTACTCAGCAAAGGTGTATTTAGTCCTTCAACTACATATATGTCTTCCATTACGTGTTTGTCTTTTCTTTGCAAGGTAGCTGTGAATTTTCCTTTTACCTTTAGTTGTGATCTACCTGGCCCCATGAGCACTTTTTTAGTGTTCTGTAGGTCACTGTACTGTCCCTTCTCATACATATGTGTTGGGACTGCAGTCACATCAGCACCAGTGTCAATTTTAAACACTGCACTGTTATTGTCAATTTTTAATTCTGTCATCCATGGACTGTCTGCAGAATCACTTGACAATGTTCCTAAAAATGCAATCTCCTCTGAAGATGCATCCTCTGACACTGCTGCCACACATACTTCATGCACTTTCTTTGATTTGCACACCCTTGCAAAATGTCCTTTCTTTTTGCAGTTGTTGCATATGACTTCTCTTGCTGGACATTGGAGAAATGCGTGACCTTTTGTGTCTCCGCACCTTGAGCAGGGTCGGGTTTTTTTAAACGTCTGATTCGGCTGCCATTTGTTTTGTTTGACTCTGATGCCCCCTTGTGGCTTTGAGTGCACACTGTCGAGCTGCGTATTCACGACTTCTGCCTTGAAGTTCGTCTTTAATAGCTCTTGTTGCTTCTTAATGAGTTCACTCTGTTTAACTTTTGCGACTGCTTTCACAAGAGTTAATTCTGGATCCATTTGTAATTGTTCTGACAACCGCAAGTCTCTGAGTCCGACCACAAGTCTGTCTCTCACCATCTCGTCATGCAGTGGACCATATCCACAGTGCTCAGCTAAACAATGCAGCGCGGTGATGAAGCTGTCTGCCGACTCGCCCACCTCTTGCTGCCGCTGATTGAACTTTGCTCTTTCAAAAATAACATTTCTTCGAGCTACAAAGTGAGCCTCAAATCTTTGTTTGACTGTCTCGTACTCACTTGCTTGTTCCGGACTGAGGTGTAGGGAAACCAAAATATCCTCTGCTTCCTCCCCCATACAGTAGATTAGCGCATTTACTTGGTTCTCGTCGGCTTGTACATCCAGACCTGAGGCGACCCGAAATCTTTCAAAGCGTTTTATCCACTTTGTCCAATCTTCTGCCTTGAATGAGAACTGCTCAGGCGGTTTTACTTGATATTGGGCCATTTTTTTCCTTTTTTTTTTTTTTCGCTGTTACG
The DNA here is from genome assembly GCF_011125445.2 of Fundulus heteroclitus. Lineage (NCBI taxonomy): Eukaryota > Metazoa > Chordata > Actinopteri > Cyprinodontiformes > Fundulidae > Fundulus > Fundulus heteroclitus. Next base: position 14,348,114 of record NC_046382.1, on the reverse strand, counting down.
GCTTTGTTACGGGCCAGTTACCGTTAGCTCCCGCCAACCGTTCTTCTTACGAGTTTCCGCCTCTTTGTCTTTTCTTCTTATACCCTCTGGTATTTACGCTCGTCTTTCTGGCCCCTCTTCTTGAACAGCACTCTTAAGCACATTCTGACACCATGTTCTGTTATGTTTTTGTGGGTTCTTAAAGAGACGAAGCATAGTCGAGTTCAAGCCGGAACGGAACAATTCTTTATTCCTCCCCCTGGGAACATATTCACACATTCGTTCCTACCTTGATACCACTACAAAAAAGTCTCCGATGATTGCCTGAATAAGAGAATGGTGTAGTTTCTTAACTTTTGGGTAGAATGTTTAGTATTTTACTGGTCCAGAAACAGTTTTTAGTCTATTCTCAACTACAAATAAAATAACTTTTTTTAACACAGTCGATTTGTTTTGTCAAGTTAAATGAATGGCTGTGGTAATCAGTTGTCAACAGACAGTGGGGCTGCTGGACAAAACTCACCAAAGGCTTGTTAAGACAATGATCTGGCAGAGTGCAGGAAACAGAGGCAGGTATAAGTAGAGGAGTGAGCAGGTGAATGGAGTGAAACTAATTGCCAGAAGGGGTGGAGCTGATCAGGAGGGAAAAAGTGGCTGAACACATGCAAATAATAAAAACCAGAGCTAATACAAAAGACAGGAGAGAGAGTTAATAATCAAATAACAAACATAAACCATAGCAAAACTCAAATTAAATTTAAATCTGATGTTGTTTGTTTACAGTACTGTAAAACAAAAAAGAAATTGTGAAAAAATAAATGTGCAACTTATTTTAGAAACTTTAAAGCCCCCTGTTGAAAGGCATATGGGTGAAAAAAAATGTCACCGTGTTCGGCGCATATCTAAAAATAGCTCAAAATGCGCACATGTCTGCCTGACCCGAACTCGGGCCGATAAATAAAGTTAATTGAATTTAATTTATGTTTCAGTACAACCCATCAACAGAAGGACATAACATGTGTGAACAGGTCACTTAGGCCTTGCTGCCTTTTACAAGGCGCTGCCTTTTGCAGAATATACAAAAAAATACATTGGAATGGTTGAGGCAAAGAAAAAGTGCATTTCTCGCACGGTCTCTTAGAGGACAGTGTGAGGATGCAGGTAAAACCTTTAGCACAAAAAAGCAACATAGAGATGATGTCATAAGCATACCGCGTTGGTGGGTGATTGGTTCACGTGGGGGGGGGTCCCCCCCAGTCAAGTCCACCCAAGTGAGTTGCGCATCTGCGCACATCCAACAGGGCTCTTGTCCCAGGGGGGTAAAATGGGCACAGCGGAGACGTTGAGTCAGAAGGGGTGTATTTATCACCATGTTTGTGTGTGTGTGTACATCATGTGAGTGCCAGTATAGGCCCATGACTGTCCAATACCCCTCCTCAAGCCATAGTCTTAGATGGTATGTTTATCAGCAGTTCAGTAGAGCACTGTTCCAGGTCACAGGTGTCATGGAAAGGGCGGACGGGGGTAGAGCGTCTTGTTAAACCCAGGAGGGTTTGAGATAACCGGCCTCCAGGGCCAGCACATTATTTTTGCGTCAGGATGACTGTGACATTTGTATCAACCTTCAAGTCTTTGCTGGTCCGTTTTTATGGAAAGTTCGGAACAGTTCAATTTGTTGATCTTTCCGCCATGAATCGAGCTTAGACTACTAGTCTATTGCATTTCACCATTGAGTTCAGACCACAGCTGGAATGCGTTGCTCTGCCAGGATCGCATCCAGCTTGCGAATTTGCAAGTTTGGATGTGCAAAGCTCAATTTAATCCATCACACATTCCCAACAGCATTACCATGGCCAGAACAACTGCTAAGATCTTTGGAATTTGCTGATATTCCAGGTTACCGCCAGCTCTAATTAGCAAAAATCCTGTTAATATAAATCAAATTATGTGTGCATCTTCCACGTCCTTGATGGACAAAATAGACAGATACACAATCTTCTGCTTCCCCTAGAAATTGGCAGTGCATCTTGCTGCGTGTGTCCTCTTGGGACACCTGGGCCCCCCCTGTGCCTGGTCTACTTGTTGAGAAAATTTGATCAATTGCGTTGAGCGACCAGCTGACCAGATCCATGGTTTGCAATTCGGATGATTTGCAGAAAAAGGCTCTGAAAGAGTTACAAAGTGGAATACAGACAGAGAGCAGAGAGGAGTAGAAAAAGCATTTGCCTTCATCGACATCCGGAAGAGAGACCAGGTTAAAGAACAGGTTTGGTAATAGCTTATTTTTGGTGCATCTCTGGAGGATGTGGAACGTCACATTGAGTAAAGCGTCAGCGTGGGCAGAGATGCTGCAGCAGGAAAAAGGATTTAGGAACTGGACATCATGCTGATGGTCTTGATTACATGATAAATTTTAGCCCACTTTTAGCTCACTATGGAGTGTGTTTTAGGTCAAAGTGCAGAAGAATGCCTTCTAAGAATGAATCTCTCTTGCAGCAAGAACAGCAGAAATTCCTGCAGCAGTCGTCTCAGTTCCCTCTGTTTCTATCTTATTGTGGTCATTATTTACTAAACTATATATCATATATTATATTTAAATGAAAATAATGATGATAAAACACAACAGTTATGTCTTCTTTCTTCATATCTTGATTAGTCTGTCAAGGATAATCCACCTTGCAGTCACCACAACTGTGAAGCCGTATACATGCTAATTGGAATTGAGTCTTTACTTTTATTATTTATATGTGTGCATGAGCTACAGTTATCAAAATGTCAATTAAGGTGTGATCATGATAAGTTATTGCAGCAGAAATGCCCGTGACATGTGATCCATGTTTGAAATTTTTTTTATTTCAGCTCAGATGAATGATCCAAGAATAAGACAAAACAGGGAAAGCAGAAAAAATACCAAAGGGCGCACACCCGAGCAAAATCAAAGACAGACAATGGCAGAGGAAACAAACAGACTTGAATGCAGAAGTGAGCAAAGAAAACCAGGCATCATACGGAGCAGGAGATTAAGGTAATTGGGAAACTAATTGTGAAAGGCAACCAAAATGGGTAGTTGAAAAAAGACTTAGAAATGGTTCAAGAAAAAGATAGAGATTTGCTGTAAAAAAAAACAGTCAACAGCAAAGACTTTAGTTGTACAAAGACAGAAACCTTTCCGAACAGAGACCTTATCAAAAAGTTTTTTTTACTATCATTATTTCATTTATTTTGCCCTTTGCATCATTATGTGACTTGGTTTATTATATGGGTGATGTTGGGCATACTTTTAATTCAGCCATATCATATATGAAACACTACATATAGACACTGTGCTGGCATTGGAAAAATGCAAACCCACCAGAATCTGTTTTTAAGACTGAGTACTTCTGGTCTCTGTGCAGACAGACCAGTTACATTCTAAGTGAGATTAACTCGCTACTTAGCTACTGTAGGTTGTGCCAGTTTGTCTCTCTTGGCTGAATGCAGCACTTTAAAATTTTACCAATACTGTAATGCATCAGAAAGCCATGAATACTGCTTGCAAAATGGGCATGGTGTGAAATTCGTGGTCCAATTTGGTAATCCTAGTTTACTGAATGAATAAAATAAATAAATAAAGCATGAATGAAAAGGCAGCGGCCTATGGAAACTGCGTCAGGCAGGGTCTTTGGCAGCAAGGCCTCAGTCAAACATTAGAATTAATATTGAATTGATTAAAACTTGATAATTGTAAAATGCCCTAATTGTGAAATTAACATTTTTGTTGCACTGTGTTTTCCTTACCACGGCAAGTTTTAATTAATTTTTAGGGTTACCATGGTTACATACTTCTGGCTGCCGTCTTTAGTTGAACAGTCTTTAAAGGCATACTATGCAACATTTTTAAGTTAATTAATGTTCCATACCGTTTTGGATGATGAAATGAGTCATTTCAGGTCGAACAAAGGTTTTCTCGGCCGCCCTGGTGGTCTGTGGGGGAAATACCGTACTTGCAATTGCAGGAGCCCTCGGCCCGCACCCACAGGCTCAGAAGTCTCGTGCAAGACTGCGAGAGTCGGTCTTGCTTTATGGCAAGAGCTCCATGTGTTTTTGCCCTGCCATTCACTATATGCACACGCGAAAGCAACAACAAAGAACCGCGTGTTAACATCAAATAAACATGGCATATCGAGTTTTTTTTTTTATATATATATATATATATATATATATATATATATATATATATATATATATATATATATATATATATATAATTTATTTATTTATTTTTTATTTTTAATGTTGGCGAGGCGGTAGCGTGAGTTTGGCGAGGCGGCCGCCTCGCCAAGATAGCACTGCAGGAAACCCTGATGTTCATACCTTCACTGTGTTAGTCATTGTTTGTACTGCCGTTTTTTCCACTTTTCGTTGCGTTCGCCTGTCTGCTAAGCTCAAAACAACCGCGCCTGGCTTGATGGAGAAACCAGAACAGCTGAGCATCTTTATGACATTGCACTTTTACTTTCGCCCTCTGGGGGAAAAGTAAAAGTGCACATGGAAAATCAACCCCGGTTGCATAGTATACCATTAAACTAAAAATTGATAAAAAGCTGCAGTCCCACAGTTTTCTGTATTAAATATTGTCTGTTGGCTAAAAACAATTTTTGTGTGTCTAAACATGAGGAAATGAAGTGCATTATTGGCGACATCAGGTCCTGTCAAATCTATTAAATAGGTATATTGCTTATGATGCACCCCTGCTACGCTTATTTTGTGCATAGTTGGATAAAGTGTTTAAAATTTACTGCGTACTATTGTGTATGGTAGTGTTTTTTCAACACTGGTCATCAAAGCACACATTTCTGCTTGTTTTGTTTCAGTGGTCCTCAACATTTTTTGTTTAATGAACTGTTTTGATGTGCGACAAGATTTTCATTGACCAGCCTTTGAGGTGTGGTGGATGAATAAAACTAAATCAAATGATATGACCAGCATAAAAATTGGTATTTTCTAAATATAATTATGTAAATATTCTCAAATATAAAGTGTGTGAAAAATATGACTCACCATATTGTCAAATCAGAGGGATGGTTGTGGTCCAGGATACTAGTGTTAGATATCACATGAATCTACAGGTTGTTAGAGCTGTTGAGAGCAGTTATTGGGTAAATACCAGATGATTCATACAGACAACATGTCTAAAGATGACATACACAGATATGGACAAGGGAATTGATAAAGGGACTTTCAATTACCTCAGAGTCAGCATGCGCACTTAGACAGACTTGGACACCATGCTATTACACAGTCAATCTGAAAACATCCCAGTGATGACATGTTTTCTACTGACGACAATTGGAGGAATGCACACCCTTTTGGGCGGTGCTCAGGTTCTATAAAAGCTAATGTAACCATCATTCTGGGCTCTTCCTTATTATTTTTTCTTATATCAATACCTGTCAAGAGCCTCAGCGCTGATCTGTAACTATTTCTCTGGCTGGTTTATAATAAAAGTGTTAAAAAACAGTTTTATGAGAGTTGTTCCTTCAAAAGACGTTTTAGCATTAAAAGTGTAATCAATTCTGGGAAAAGGACCGAAAAGGCTCAGAGGGATCTAACCGCTGACAGGTGGCGGTAACTTTTACACTAGAACATGATAAATAAATGCTAGATAAACTAACTGAATGCTAAACTAATAAATCTCTAGCATGAAAATCGACAGTAAGATTGCAAAGTTCACTATTCCAACTCCAACTCACTACTGAGGCTTGTATGAGACGGCGCCGCTTTTATACTCCACAGCAGCAGAGCTACTCAGATCAGTTTTTGTGGGTAGCGTCACAATATCTTGTGAGCCAATACCAATTCTGATTCAAACTTCAAATACAGTGCACTTGTTAAACTTGATGAAAACAAACAGTTTTAGACACAAAAACAGGATTTCAGCAAATGTGCAGTAAATTGTCAATAATTACCAGGACATGTAGACTGCACTATAAAGCCTAGTTTATGCTTGATGGATCTGTGAGGTCCGCGCGATCATATTATGCAATTTTGGCTACCAAACCCCTACAAACAGCTAAAACTTTCTGCTCAGCGCACCTAGGAAAATCCCTAATGCACATGGAGTGGACATGCACAGTCCAGACGAACAAAGGCGCCTTCTGGCAGATGTTCGTAAATATAGACATCTTTATGATTGAGCCCATAAAGATCTAGTTTGAAGAAATATTATGGTAAAATAAAAAGATTGTTTGAAACCTAAATCTGTCAGCAGTGTGAACAACTCTGAGCTTAACTGCTTATACCAGCCACAGAATAACTATCAGGTCTTACTTTTGAATTTCTTCATATTATTGACTTAAATTGTGACATCCATCCATCCATTTTCTTACATACTTATCCCTCATGGGGTCGCCAGGGGTGCTGGTGCCTATCTCCTGCTATCAATGTGCGAGAGGCGGGGTACACCCTGGACAGGTCGCCAGTCAATCGCAGAGCAACACAGAGACAGACAGGACAAACAACCATTCACGCACACACTCACACCTACGGGGAATTCAGAGAGGCCTAAATTGTGACATATATTTTTAAAATACTCATACAAAACACATCTTAAAAACATGTTTCCCCAAGAAGTCTACTGCCGTTCAGTATTTTCTTGCCTGTGTCACTTAAATTAATATGGCTGTGATAATAGTGTAATAAAGCAAACAACATTATACTAATGTGCAGTACAGACCTGTAAGCTTTAGAAGATATAACCCCTTCGCAAATGATGGCTTTAATGCAATCTGTCTGAGTGGCCTGAACCACTCGCTATTACATTACTAATGGCATGTTTCATTAGTAGATCATCACTGGAATTACTACATTACATTAGCTCACCACATCTTTGATTGAAAGAATGATCATTTTTGCCAAATTACATCGGCTTATGTAGAAACCTAATGGTCAATTTCTTCTCAAATGTAATTAGATAAGTTTTGGTTTCCACAGGGAGAATAACTGAGATAACTGCTAATAAAGAGCAGGGCTGTGATAGTTGATGATTTACGCCACTGCTTTTCTTACAATCTAAGGCATAACTGTCAGATTGAGAGAGGTTTCTTGATAATACTTTGCAAAGCCAGACTTTAAAGTCTACAACATAACTAAATGCAATCTTTCCTTTTGAAATGTTTGAATTAGTGGGAAGTAGCATCCATATTTCAACAAAATACCCAGGATTCTTCTTACTTAAGGTCTTGACTCTATCTGTCTAGCGCTTATTATGATGCAAATGACCACCGGAAACAACAAAAGGATTATCTAAGAGGAAAACCTCTGTTCAGCACATTTTGTCTGAGTAGCCATCTTAAAAGAAACACAACACAGCAGAAATATACATTTCAGCAGCTGCATTGTTCTAATGTTGGCAGTTTTTATTTTTAGCCCCTTGGAGCTTTACTCTTGCGCTCCTTCAGAACTAATATAGTAAATATGATCCAAAGCTTAATGTCAGTCGTATAAAAAATGTGCTGATGTATATAGAAGTTGATGGTAGGCCTGAGGAGACCAAAGGTAAAGATGATCTTTTTTATGTTCAAGTTGAATGTTTAAGTGTAAATGCTAAACACATATATGAATCTTTTACTTGACATAAATGACGTGAATAGACATTTGAGGAAAGTCAACTGACTTCCTGTGACTCAGGCATGAATTCAAAATCTACCAAATGCTGCAAGTATGCATTATCAAAATTGATTAAATAAGAAAACAAGCTGTTAGAAGAATTTTAGTTTCTCACTTCTTTAAACAAATAGGATTTTTAACACAGTCTTGGCCTCAAGACCAGTCTCAAAACCGTTTTTTCCTGGTCTTAGGCTTGATTTTGTTGGGTCTCAAGAAATCGAGTCAAGGCTGGTTAGAGACTCTGTAGTTATTGTCAATCATGCTAAAATGTAACTTCCTTTGAATTTTACCCAGAGATGCACATCCCGAAAAAAACAACAAACTGAATACAACTTTAAAGCAAAAGAAGCAGAAGAGAGCACAACTGCACACAGCCGTCACAGAAACAAAAAGAAAACAAAACAACGTTATTGTTTCTGATCGCAAATTCTCCTTGCACTTAAATGGATTGCCGCATTTGATCCTTAAAAGAGTTTGTGAGTCCATCTGACAGCACAGCTACATGCAGCCGTCTCTGAAAAAACAATGTTATTGTTGCTAATGATCGTTAATTCTTGTTGCACTTGAATGTTTGCAGAAACTGGATTACCACATTTGATCCTCAAAGTTACAAGAGCGTGTTTGTGAGTGCACCTGCAGTCTAGCTTTAAAGGTACAAACACCTAAATTCTGACAGCAGAAAAATGTCCGCACTCTGCAGGTTATAAAAAATTGCCTTCAGCATCAATAGTTTGAGGGGGGGCATCAGGTGAAGGGAAGACACCTGGCTTTACTAGACATTTAACACGGGCACACAAGCCAAAAGTAAATAGCACTGTCTAATTTATTAAAATCACAATTTTAACTAATGGTGTTTTTATGAATTCATAGGGATTTTTTTCGCTTGAACCTTTCAATGTGCAGTTTCTTTTTCTTCTACCTTATTGTTGTTCAGACTCTATAATGTCTGTATATATTTAATTTAGCACCTGCGCCTTTTAAACTGCCTAGGGTGACTGACCAATATGAATTAATCTGATTGGATGAAGGAAAAGTTAAAAAGCATTGATTGGCCAGGGAGGCAGAGAGCTGCACCCTGAAGAGAACATTTAAAGGGATATAGTGGACAATCTTTTTCGGCTTTGAGTTCTGGGGGTTCACCTCATCTATTGGTTGTCTCACATGCCAATCAGCAGCTATGTTTACATGCACAAGATTTCAAAATCAAATTGAAATGTATTTGGATTTGAAAGCAAAATATAATCAGATTGCACCATTTATATTGGCACACAATTAATTTATCCGACCATAATGTGAGTGTATCTTCACGTGGCTTTTTTCCAAATAGAACCACTCTGACATCAGCAGTTATCAAATTTCACCCCAAAAAACAGAAGAAGAAAAACTTCCGTCTTTGCTGAACAACAAAATAAAGTAAACAAAGCAGTATTGTACGAGTTCGTTTGTCTTCCGAGAGCAAAGGCTGGACTCGCGCCAGGTTCTAATTACAGTTGAAACGTTACCGAATAAATAACTATTTTGAGCTCTTTTAATGTTTCTAATAGAAAGGTTGCATTGGGAGCACAGGCAGTTTTGCTTCCCGACGTATTTACACCACTTTGCAACGCTGAAATACGTTACGTTTACGTCGGGCGCACTTGGGTCAGTTTGCCACACTCAGAATAACTTGACCCTGACGAGTGTTTACATGCATGTCGGTCAGATTGTCAGTCGCCATAAAGCACCCCTCTCATTTGGATTACAATTTCATTGAGCTTAATTTGATCACAATATTCCGATTATCTTGTTTACGTCCAATTACTTTTGTCCATGTAAATGTATGTAATGTGACACATAATGCCAATGTGCGTGCACGTTCCTTGCTAGTTTCCTCTTGCTGCACATGCATGTTCATGTATTCAGTTAGCTTCGTTTTCAGCCGTTCGTTGTAGCTCTGCTGCTCTCCCTGTATACTTTGAAAATGGCTCAGAATCGCAAGAAGCAAACTGTCTTACAAGTTTATCAGAAGATGAGGAAGGCCTCAGAAGAAATAAATAAGCCCAGAGTGGATTTGGGAGATTATTTCATGTGAGCGGAAGAACAGGTAAGTTGGTCATACACGTGCACAGTTTTTCAAAAGGGGACTTGGCGTTTCTCACCAACATTTCCAGACAAATTGTCCGACCTACCTTTAAGTAACCAATTAGAGAGCAGCTTGAAGTCATGTGGCTTTAAGTCTCCTGGATTGTAAGTGTTCATCCTAGCAAGATCAGTGAATAACCACATCACAATAAGTCTAAATGAAGTCAAATAATCTTAACTTTACACAAAAAGCACTTACCAGTAATATTAGCAATTATTAGTTCTATTAAGTGTCTAACTTATCAGTTTCTCACACCGTTGTGCAGCAATGTTGGCTCACAATTTTTCACTCAAGTTTACTTAGGTTCAATTTAGGCACAGCTCTCTTTCGATCACACCACAACATTTTAATTAGAGATCCCAGAGATTTGACTAGGCCACTGTTACAGTTTGCTAGTATTGCTCACAGCAAATCCAGCAAATTGCGAAGCTTTCTCTTTTTACAGTGGTGGACACACTGAAGATCAGATAAGGTCATGGGAAGCAGAAGCAGGGTGTACTGAGGTGTTCACAAAATGTTTTCAATAGTGTCATCTATGTTGTTATTTGAGGACTAAAATACAAACAGACAAGGCCTCTGCTTGCCATTCTTCTTCTCACTTCTTAGCAGTTTCCTGGGACAAGGACTGCAGCAGAATGATTTCTTCACATGCTGCTGGGTGAATTTCTGGCAAGTTCCTTCTTTCAATTATGTTATTATTTGAGTAAAAGCCAAATCCAACCAGTGAAGGCAGGAGGCAAAGTTCATGTGTGAGAACAGAGTTTAATTCTTAAAAACGTATTCAGAGTTCAAAGCATAAATGTAGTCCAAAAGAGCAGCAGGGAAAAGCAGAACCAGGAGTACATTACACATCTTGACAGCAGCAAGAAGTTTCAAAGAGAAACTGAACCAGGTAGGATTGAGCACTCCGAGGGAGGGAAGGTGATTTCTGGGATTGGGCTTGGTGAGACAAATGTAAGAATTGAAACCTGTGGGAACCTGAAGAGATTATTGTCTGAACAGCAACTAAGGAAGAAACAAAAAGACAACTAAGCAATCCTTGAACAGAATATAACACAAGAAGTACAAAACATTAACCAGAAAGTTGAGAAAACAGTACATAAAAAAAATATTGTGCTCCAAATGAACCAGGCTACAGAATAAAACAGGAACTAAGGTCTAGGGAGAGAAACACCTACAACCTAAAATAAAATAGGATATTGTTTTAGGTTATTGTTTAGGAGATTCACATTCAAACTGCAGCTTTAAAAGTTAGCCAAACTGCCTGTTCAAAATAAGTAATTTGAACAACTCCTTGTTTGGGGTGCTATCACTAGAAACCACAACATGAGCAGTACATGGGTATGACAAAACAGTTAATCAAAGATGCACCTATTTCTAATTCCCATTTGAATTATATCATTCAAATCATTTGAAAGGAGAGTTTTGGCATTCAAATTCAGCTATCCACAATGTTTATTCGACATAATTATGTATAAGGAGAAAGTATTGTGTGTATTGTGTGTAAAGATGCAGCTTTACACACAATACACGTGAACAAAAAATTTAACATAATTTGTCTGTAGAAGAATTATGTTTGAGATAGCTTAAATGTTCACTGAAGATTGGGAGGATTGGTTTATGGATACTTGGTGTAAAGATTCTTCCTGGCTATTACGTGTTAAAATGTCTCACCATAAGAGAAGCTCCAAGCTGAATGTCTACATGAGACAGTTGCATCTGTACAGGCTAAAAGACAAAGAAAAAGATGTTGCTGCAGTTATATAGACACTTGAAAGCACATGCATGCCTGTAAATCATACATGTGGGGGAAGTCACTTTTGTCACTGCAAACAAACTGCACCAGAGTTTTCCTTCATGTGGACCGAGACCAACATTTTCAGATTAGCAGTTCCCTTCTTATCATGACCAATTTTTCTAACATAGCAGGACCAGAAAACAGAGCTACATAAATGTTCTTCAGCCAATAATACATTATTGAAGCTTGTTAATGAGGCCTCACTGCCATTCAGTCCTAGTGATGTCAGAGGACCACATGTTGCAATCCATAGTAAATCTGCCATACCATGAAGAAATATAAAATCCCACAAACTAAATAATCGATGCGACCGCTTTAATGTGAGATCTGTTTTGCCTCCAGGCTTTCCTTTCTGTCTACATTTCACCACCAGACTGTTAACCATCTACACACAATGCAGACATGGAGCCCAGGTGCTGTTTGGTTTGAGGCAACATTGTTGGATTCCTGTGCACCAGACCGACATCTACCCCAGGAACTGCACAGCTGTATCATGATTCACAAAATGAAATTGGACACTGGTCGATATTTTTTGCCGCAGGTGTGAGGACAGAGAAGGGCTAAGGAAGAGCACAGATTGTATTCATTGTCTGCCTTCAGGCGTTTCTTTGCCTCCCATTTATAATGTCAAAAACTGTCTCCAATGATTAAAAGCTTTTCTTTGTATGCGTACTTGTGTGAATTTTCCTGTATACATGCCATATCAGGTAATTTGAGGCTATATTTACTCTCTGAAATGGATGCGACAGCAGAACATGCATATTACGATGAAATATCCGCCTTTTCCTTTTTTTTTGAACGACTCACTTTCATTCACTTGTAACCTGTTTGTCTCTGTCACTAGTGTAAATTGTCTACAATGTGCTGCTGTAGATTTCAAGGTTGTAATTCCTGCAAGAAGGAGATAACCTAATCAAGTTCAATGTTTGCTACCAACATAAAAACATGTTGAACCAAAATGTCAATTAAATGTCTGTAAGTAACTATTTTTAGGGGAATAATGGACTTGATTGTATTAATACATGACCAAAAATGTTGGTTACAGGGATGTGAAAACGTGACCAGTTTACACAGATTCATTTGCAAGGAGCTCTACAATGTGAGTGCCTTGCCATAGCAGCTATAACGAGATGCAGATTTCTGATTGAGTCAGTTCAATTTGTTCATGCTTCTAATTCTGAAATAAGAAGCAAAGCAGAATTACGTCTAAACAAGGTTCATCAAGCCAAGAGCATCTCTCTGAGTTCACCGAGTTTTCCCACTTTTAGCCATCGAATTAGTCATATGAAGCACGGGTTACTTAACAGAATCAAGATGTACCATGGTTTTAATAGGTGATGGATTCAAAATCAATAACATTTTCTATCATACTGCTTTAATGATTTAAAATCTCTAAAACAAAATCCAAGAGAAATCCCCATAGAGACTGAAGTTTGGAGTCGACTGCCTTTCATGCGCCTCATATGTGTTTGATGATTCTGTTTATATTATAGCTGTGTTAAGTTGAGGTTTTCATGTTTAATTATTTGACAATGTATCTTTAAGGCGTAGGACATAGAGCCAATGCTACAGTTGGAGCTGCTTCAAACACACTTTTTTTTTATTTAGACTGCCGATTTTATCACTGCCCACCTGCTAAAAATTAACCCTTCTCAATGCGTGACTTATAAGGCCAATAGATTGTAAAGAAAACACCATCTACAAAACAAACTTTACTTAACAATCCTGTATTTCAGCTTTACTTAGGGCTTACAGATTTTAGGCGTTGGAAAAGCAGTGTTTTGCTTGTCCTGGGAAATCTGTAGTAATTCTCTCCTAACTTTTACAATCTAACTGCAAGCAGATGTATGCGCCTCATAGACCCATTGCAGCATGAAGTCACAAGCCCTTATTGTACTGGCAAAACATCCCCTTGGCTTAATTAAAATATAGCATGAAGCTCCAAGAAAATCTAATTGAATGTAAACTTCCAATTGTTTTGTTGTTGTTGTTGTGCAGGATTTATTAAAAAGTGTATTGTTTACTTATTGAAGGAGTAATGTAAAAACAGCTCTGCGAGAGAGCAGCGCAGATATATTAGTGACTCAGAAAAGCTGTAGAGGAGCCTTTAGACAACAGCCACACATCCTCAGCATTTTACAACGGGCCTGTTTTCATAATTCTGCTTAATTTTACTGTTAATTAGTAAGCCTCAACCCCACTATCAGTACCACCCATTATGTAATATTATTAGGGTCTTAGCCACCTTCCTTTTTAAACACCTGAACAGTTCAGTGAACCAGAACCATGACCTTTAGAAACAGTGACAGACCAGATAGGAATGATTTGTGAGCACTGTGAAAATGTTAATATACCAACCGTTAGCAGCTGACGGCTCTGTTAGATGCTAGCAATGCTAAAGTTAGCATCTGCTTTGAAGTCTTTGAGTATGGGCTGCATCTGATTACCTCTCTTTCCAAATCCAAAAGACTTTTTCTTATCAAACATGAACGGGATCATTTGACATTGAACAGAGAAAAAAATTGATCTATGAAACCATTTATGCCTCAGAGATGTTAGTCATTTTGCAAACACTTTCATCTAAGGCACAAACAATTAAGACAAATCTGAAAGCAAAAGGGGAGCCAGATGAGCCAAAGCCAGATGGATGATGTAGCACTTCTCTGCTCTGCACATCATCAATCTGGGACTACTCTTATTGAATCCGTTCGGGGAAAGGAAGGACATTCAGCAGAACTTTCCAAGCTGATTGGACAAAGCGACGCCTAGTGCCCACCTACCAAAAGTCTGTTTTGGTCAATCATGGTAAAATGCACAAAGCACTTCTTGCTTTTCTTCTTTCAGAGATAAAATGGTGGACTCTGACAAAACAGATGTGACAACAGCAGCAATGCCTGCATCCTCCTCCACTGTGGGCTCAGCATCTCTTGCTTTGGTCACAGCTATAGGTCCCATCATAAACCATAATACTGCTTTGTGATTGGCCGACTTGTGCTGGGTCACTTCTCGAATGGTTGAGATGGGAGTGGGACAAGATAGATTCTGGTATGTTTGTGAACTCAAAAGTCCCACAAGGTTAGAGGATTGTGGTACTAGCAAAGTGGACTTAACAAAATGGCTTTTGTGCACAACAGGGCTTTCAGGCACTTCTGCGCACAGCAAGGGATTTCACTTATGTGCACAAAAGTGACTCAAACTCCACTGTTCATTTCACTCATTCACAGTGTCAGAGGCAGCCTTTATCATGTTGGATCCCCATAATGTCTCACCTGACAGGATCTGAAAAGCCCTGCTATCGTGTCTCATTTTCAACATGTTTAATCCGGAAGGAAGTGGGGAGCAGATGTGTAGTTTCCCTAAGTGTCACTTTAATATCTCATTTTTTCTGTTTCAGGTTGCATGTGTGTGTGTGTACCAACACAGACAGCTTCCACTCCAGGGAACTTCAATATCTGTCAAAAACAACAGGAACATAGGCATAAGGTGATCATCAATGCCGGTGAGGCTTAGTGAAATAAATGAGGTATGGATTGTGCTATCTTAACACAGAACACCAATGATTAACTGGTTGTGGCCTGCTGACAATAATAGAATGTTGTTTAAGTTCATTTTGATAAAAATATTCTGCTTTTGCTACCCTTCAGTGGGATGTACTTATTGTTTCTTTCCAATTATTCTTATATGCATTCTTCAATACACAACAGCCCCTTTTCTGCAAAACCTTTAAATAAAGTTGTTATTGTTGCACGGCATTGACTGTTTTTCTTCCATGCGATAAACAATTAAAGAAATGAGTCATTTCTCTGCATTGAGTCACAACATTAAAGCAATCAGACATTTCCCTGAATAAAGAAAAGTAATTCATACCAATAAACCAATATAGAAAAATACAGATTTGCCTTGCTGGGTAAAATGGGCATTCAAAACTTTAAACAAGTTATAAAGTTTTATCTAATACACATGAGTGTTAGTATTAGTTTATCTGGATGTGGAGATGCTTTCTTTATTTATTCATTCATTTATTAGATATGGATATCACGTATACATTGAGCAATCAGATGTACTGCTTGGGTGTGTTAGCACAAGTTTCCTCTCTCTCTCCTCCTTTCTCTGTGGATGACTGTGATTCAATGAGTAGAGTTTTTTTTTTCTTGTAATCGGAAAGTGTGGGTTTGATTCCAGTTTCCCCTTGTGTTCCCCTGGGCAAGAGTCTTAACCCTAAGTTATCTTCTGATCTGCACATCAGTGTGTGAATGTGTACGTTAGGGAGTGCGATCGGGTGAATGTGAAAGTAGCGTGAAGCACTTTGAGTTGTCAGTATAACTAAAAAAGCATGATGTAAATTCAGGCCAGTTAGCTTTTCCCCCAGATGCATGATGATTGGAGGCTTGTCTAAAGGGCAGAAGCTACAGGGGCCAAGTTCAGCATTGTTCACCTGGCCCGCCATGTCTTGCTTATTTTGAATTTGTGCTGACATATTTATTTTCAGTCTGTTTATGCTAAAGTCTTCCTCTCTGTCCTCTCAAGAGGACAGAGAGGAAGGTTGCTGCAAGTTGCAAGAGGGTCTCAAGAGAACGTCTCACATTGCATTCACATTAGGAGTTATCCAATAGATTACAATGAATAGAGAGGACTACTTATGTTGAAAGTTAAGATATTTTGTGGGCATATTCAGGTGAAAGGTAAAGAGAATCCCTCAGGATGTATTTCTCATCTGAGTATTCCTCTTTTTTAAGGAAAACAGTGATCCCAGTGATCCTTGATGCTGGCACGCTAAAATCAAAAGCCATAACAAAATGTTACATTTATTATCCTGTTATTAAGGTGTTATTAAGGTGAAAAGGTATCCTACTTTGGTTGGGACTGCACAGCATCTTGGTGTCTTTTTCCCATCCCATAAATTGAGATGATGTGCTAAATTTCGTTTAATGTTAAAATTCAAATAACAATTTATTTATATAGCACCAATTTACAAAAACATGTAATCCCAGGGCAAATTCAAATTCAATCATATCCTCCAGGCAGAATGGTCAAAAAGTTTCCTATCTAAGAAAACCCAGCAGATTGTCTACTGTGGCTCTGCACTCTTTCATGAGGAGTAAATACTGCTTGTCAAGAGTTGATGCAGTCATCTGCATTGTCGATGGCTTTGCAGCAATCCCTCATGGTGAGCATGCATGAGGCGACAGTGGAGAGGAAAACTTCCCTTTAACAGGAGGAAGAAACCTCCAGCAGAACCAGGCTCAGTGTGAACGGTCATCTGCCTCGACCCACTGGGGATTAGGGAAGATAGAGGAGGGTGTAATAGACTATAGGATTACAGAGACTGGACTGCAAAGTTGGTTGCCATGGAAATTACAGAAAAACAGACTCTGAAGGCAAAGTGTCTGACATACTTGGACTTGACAGAATGACTGTCATGGGTGATATATGTCAGCAAGGATGTCTGCATTACTGCATGATCTTCTCCACCAATGTGATAAACGGAACGCTGATATCATACTGGGAATGGGTGGATACATGCTTGGTATTTAATGTCTGTTTGTGAGAAGAAACGGGGTTCTCAGGTATCGGTTGTGTTGTTATGAGAACCCAGTAATGAATCTGTAAACATTCCTCTGTCTTTTAGATTAAATATGGTAAAATATAGTTACGGTTTGAAGAGTCTTTTTATTACTACAGAAGTCTACAATAGAAACACCACATTACCAGATAAAAGAACCAGGGGAGACCATGAACAGGTCTATAGTATAACAAGAGATACAATAAGAGAGACACAAAAAGGACAGAAGCACACATTGATCCAGGAATCCTTGCTGTTATATGGTAATAGCGGTTGATCTGTCTCCCCTGGATAATGTCACAGCTAACAGAACACCAAACCACGTGTACCTGCTATATTAGCAGGTGTATTTGCCATTAACCTGCACAGCAGTTAAAGTCCAGGTTAGCCTATCACCTTCCCTTGTGGCGGTGGATGTGGCATTCTGAAATCCTTTTGACAATTTAGGTAAAACTAGGCGAATAGGAAACAGTCACCAAGAGGAGAACACTGTGCTAACCAGAAAACAACACCACTAATTTGAACCTGTGCTATAACAGAATATCTCTGGATTCGCTTTTAAAAGATTGCTATCTAAAATATTTTATCATAGAAATACGCTGAAGCAAAAACAGAAAAGACAGACAGAAGGTAAAAATAATATTTGTTTCACATGTAATTTGTTTGTATTAGGGACCAATGGTGCAAGACTTTAATGCAAAGTTGTCACTGTGTTGGCGCTTTTCATGGAGCAGAAATACTGACACACAGAGCAGTGTGCAGGTTGGTGTGTGGATATGTTTTCATGTCTCTATTCACCAATTACAGGGCAGGTGAGGCGCCATGACTACAACTCGTTCATGACCAATTAGGAGAAGCATAAAAGAGGAACAGACACCATAATAGATGCCTGATTATTTGCTCACCCAGTGTGTTAATCATCCCTACATTCCCTATGTTGCTTTTGTTCTCAAGTTCTGATTTTGATCAGAGTTTAGAGTCTTCCTCTTTCAGGAATCCCGTCTATCCCTTTTTTGACTTCTTACACTGCAGTGCTCTCCTTCCTCTCTCCTTTCACTACTAAAGAAATCCTCCAGCTGTCCTACTGGTTCAAGCCGTTCCCATCACACCGCAATTTATCTCAAGATCACCTGCTCTCCACCCTCTAACTCATTCCTGTAAGGAAGTAACAAAGAGAAAGTACCATCAAACCATTGTTCTCCACCACCTGACACACTCTGTCAGGTCTCTGTGGATCTGCTTACCTTCCCCTGGACTTTTTACCCCACCACATCAGTAAGGACTCATCTCACTCCTTTCATCTCACAACCATCCCTTTAAAGGGAACACAGTAACCTCTATTCCCCAGCGTTCTCCTGAATGTTTCCCAAAACTCAGGAGTTACACTCCAGCTTTTT
Source organism: Fundulus heteroclitus (assembly GCF_011125445.2). Classification (NCBI taxonomy): domain Eukaryota; kingdom Metazoa; phylum Chordata; class Actinopteri; order Cyprinodontiformes; family Fundulidae; genus Fundulus; species Fundulus heteroclitus. Next base: position 14,329,608 of record NC_046382.1, on the reverse strand, counting down.
GTGCTCATTAAGTCTGCTAAATGATCTCACTGTGTCCGTAATCGTCGCCTACACTAGATTCAAATGAAACAATATGACAACTTCAGTATTTTGATGTTTAAATTTGCTTTACTCTGGTTCTTAGTATCCATATTTGTTATTTTTGATCATCTCTACCGTTCTTTTTTTACCTAATTAAATTTCAAATACTGTGTTCTGTATTATGTTGACCAAATACAGAAAAAAAAGGATAGAAACTCAGTTAAACAGTTCTGGCAATGCAAAAATGTCTATTTACAGATAGTTGGTGATTTTTCCAGATGTGCAAGCAAGAAAAACACTTTTTGAATAACTGCCCATGTGCAAGACCATCTTACCTGTTCTTCCGCTCCTCAGGGGAATCGTGTGAAAAAATCTCCCAAATATACTCTGGTCTTCTTTCTTTCTACTGAAGCCTTCCTTTTCTTCTCACAAACCTGTACAAGGTTTGCTTCTTGCGACTCTCAGCCATTTTCAAAGTATACTGTGAGAGCAGTGGAGCTATAATGAATGGCTAACCGCTGAGCTAACCGGATACATAAACACTAGAAGTGCGCATGCGCAGCCAGCAAGCCAGGACTAACAAGGAAAGTTCACGCACAGTGGCGCTATGTGAGCGCGTAAGAATGAGGGACAACCGATAGATAAGGTGATACACCTGGAACTTGAAGAACAGAGGGGGTCATGGGCAAGACGAGAAATGAAGACCTCTGATTGGGTCTTTCCATTTGGACCGAATGACAGGATTGGTCAGAGTTTCTACAGACCTGCAGATCTAATTTTTAACCTCCTTTTTTGGAATACATAATGTATTGACTACTGTCAGGATGGAAGGACCATTTCTCCGAGTATAACAAAAAGTGTTTCTGAACAGGATTACCAACTATAGCTTTAAAGCAGGACTGTGTAAGTTTTGACCCAAGTATTTAATATGAGATATATTAAATGATCTTTCAGGTCAATATACAGCACTGTGCGTATCAATCGTCCATGCGGGATGCCCTTCTCAAAAACTTCTATATAACTTGAGAAGGTGAGATCCATTGCTAAATACATGAGTTCAGTCTGAGCCGTAACAACAAAACAAGATAGATATCACAATTACCTGATCAGACATATATTTGGTTCTCTCTGGTAGGATTTAACCTAAAGGGATGAACGTGGCTTTGTCTTTAAAAGTAACTCCATGACTTCTCAATCTGATGGTACAAAGTGGTCTGCTATCAGATTCCAAAACACGGAGGGAGACTTTTGCAACAGTGTAGTGTTGCCAGTGGCCTTCAGTGGCACCTAAACCTGGGAGTTACAGGTCTAAAATCTACACAGCACTGCTTTATGTGATGTGTTTACACAAAAGACACATATCTTCATTTTGCCATTGGTTTTTAAAGCTATAAGCTCTCTTTCGTAAATATAAGCATAACATTATAAGGTTGGTGATGTAGAAAGGTGACTCTTATGTGCATGTTTTGGTTTTAGCTTTGGTTTGTTGCATGGTTGTTGAATATTTTTGTGCATGCTAATTGAAGGAGACACCGGTTCCTACTCCATCCCTCTGACCAGTGACTAATTACATAGGTGTATCCCATCATGAGCGATGGGAGTCGGGAAGAAAATGGGCGGCCACACGGGAGGAGGAGGAGAGAGAGACAGGGCGCCCGGCCGGCAAGATGTGATTGGAAGGAACCAGCTGAGGTATAATCAGGAAAGTGCAGAGCACCGGCACTGCGACGAGAATGAGCAGTAAAGGGGACCCGATAGAGGCAGAAACAAAGCCCAGGACCAAGAGCAGTGAAGCCGTAGTGGGGCCATGGTGCCGATAGCTCAGAGGTGGACTGCAGAAGGATGGCAAGTGGGAGCGGCCTCACTATCCTCTGACTGCTGAGACCGCGGGATGTTTTAATTGCTGGTGCTGGACCTGTTAGCCATTTTAACGTGCGGTGGCACTTTTAGTTAAGGTTTTAGGCATCATGCACTGTTCATTACTCTTATTGTAATAAAGTTATTCAACTTTTAATCTTGTTGGTTTTAAATACACTGCACACCCCTGCAATATCGAACATGTTTCTTGTTCTTAGTTTAACTAGGTGGCATTGTTGGACTCATTAGTTTTCTGTTACTTAAAATAACATGATAACTACTCGGCCACCACATTTATGAGCTTGTTTTCTATGCCAATTTGAACAACAAGTAGATCGTATTTTACTAGAATATTTTGATGTAAGAACTGTATTTGCAGTACAGCTAAAAAGATCAGACAAAGCAAAGGAGAAGAAAGAAAATCATATTTAATGGGGTATGACAGAGCAATCAGTATCTTGGAGAAAAGGAAATCTGTTTTTATCAAAAGGTCTCTGCCAAAATAAAGAAAGCCTTTGAACAGAACGTAACAGTGAGGATCAACTCTGTTAACTCAGAACAAAAGGATCCTCCAGAGATAAAAACACACAGGAAGCTACAAAGCACCGCAGGATAAGGGCCATGTAAGAACCTCTGCTCCTCCTCTGGCATGGATAAATGGATAGCCTGCATGATGGGTTTTATACTCGTGTATAGAGTGGCTATGGTAGGAGAAACAGATTTAAAGGGGAAAAAAATTGTGTTGTCAATTTTTTTACTTAGCATCTTGAAGGCCAAAGTATCACATAACAGAACTAAAACAAACTGTTATCAAATCAAAAGCTGCAGCTGTTCAGAGCCTTTTGAATTAAGTGGTCAGTAAAAAGGGATTATAAATGATAATAAAAATAAAATCGAATTGCAACAATTCTGGGGACATCTAATGCTTGAAATGGACTGTGACCGACCATATTTTTGTTAAGGTTTCACTAGCCACACCCAGATCTAATATCTTCCTGACCTGAATCAAGAAATGCCTTAAATAGACTCTGTCTGACAATGTCAAGTAGGCTAAAATATCTCAAAAGGCATCGCAACACGCCCGTTCTAAAGAAATTCAGTAACCGATAAGAAACAAAGTCACCATTTCTAAGTCTTTGGGAATTAAGAGGACCACTATGAGAGTGGTTATCCAGTGCTGGACTTCAGTAGAGTGGCCGACCTACCAAAATAACTCCAAGAGCACATCAACAACTCATCCAGGAGGTCACAAAGGATAAAAGAAATAAGATAACACTTGGGAGATTCACTCAGAAGTGGACGCATCACATCAGCTGCTATTGTTTCAGAGAAAATCAGAATGGAACATAAAAATTTAATTTTTATTTTTTGCATTATACAGTATAAAAAAACTTTGGATTAAGGCTAAACATTTTTGGAAAGCCTAGATAGATATTATCCATCCAAAGATGTATGCAGTTGTGCTAAAAATAAACCAAAGGGTCTGTCATGCATCTGATCTGTTTCTCCGCCTTCTGCCTCACTGTGTTATGATTTGGGCAGCTGACTGCTCTCTCCTCCTCTGTGCTGCGAAGCATGGCTTCACCAATTAGTGAGAGCAGCAGCACTTGCACTGATCCTGATCGCCTGCATGTGGCTCACCTGTTATTCTCACTAGATACTATACCTGCCTCTCACAGTCCTTCCCCACCAGATTCTTCTGTTCTATTCTGAAAAAAGCCAGGTGCATACACATGCACATTATGATCAGATTAATTGATTGTGTGCCCATAAAAATGGTATAATCCGATTTTTTTTTTTTTTGGTTTTTAGTCCGAATACATTTCAATTCAATCATGAAAGTTTGTGCATGTAAACATAGCGATTGTCAACTGCTCTCATTCCCAGATTGCTCTGTCTTTCTCTCACCCCTATTGAATTCTCCATTTGGCTTCTGATATCTGAACGTCAACCTTCTGATTTGTTTTTGACCAAGTACCCCTGCCTCTGCCTGACTAAACCTTCTGTGTATGACCCCTGCCTGGATTCTGTATTTCCCGTTTGCTTCAGTCCCAACCAAAGTGTTTGTAATTTGTTCCTCCTACCTCAGTCTCAGAGAGTGAGCCACCTTCAGAATACTCACCCACCATCTCCCAGATTCTGAGAAGATTAGTGACTTTATTTTAGTGTTCACATTTTTCCACTGATGACCACTGCCCAGTGACACAGTGAGCATATTTTCTGAGTATCCAGAATCCCAGCCTTCTCTGGAAAGACATTTATGTCTGTGCATGGAGACCAAAGACACATATTTCTGATGGAACCACAGCAGCCAAAGCCCTTTGTGCGGAGGTGTTGAAAGAGGGCAGGCCTGGTGTAAAAAATGCCTGAATACAATGTGTAGCCATTGTATTCAGGCGGTGGTTTTATAAACTGTAACAATCTGATTGCAGAGTGGTCTGGTTTTGACAAGACTATCATAGTCTTGTGTGCCTTTTCTCTTATCATTCTCTTCATCGTCTTTTGGCTTGCTGTGGTCCAATGACCATAAAATAGCCTCAAACCTGTTCCTAGACATCCTCTCAGACAGGAATTTGAAGTTGTATGGCCAATCTTGCTTCCAATAAGCTGACCTGTGTCGTACAGATACAAGACCAGTGAAAACAATTATTGCAAGGAACATATAAAAGTATTTCTCTGTCAGAGCTTCCCATTGATACTTCTGACCAGCCCCCTTTTTTGGCAGCATTAACGTTTGTGTTGTCGATAAACGGCTCACAGAGACAATGAAAAACAGAAAGGAGTCTGACTCGCTGTCCTTGGTCGTCTTTTCCCTGCCAAACTGTTGCCTCCTCATCAGGGGACCTACGGGGCCCAGCCTTGGCAGCAACCTGTTGTGGTTTGGCTTTTTGTTTGGGACGCCTCTTCTGTGGGGGCTCCTTCAATAAGCTGAAATTAAGAAATGAATATATAATTATATCATTCAAGGACCAAGATAAAAATCAATCATAACTAACTTTACAAAAAATAAAGAGAGACCAAACCTTTCAGACTGCTGCAGGACAGATGGAGAAGGGGTAGGTCGCATGGCTCTGAGATGGCTGAGCGGTTTGGGAGGCCTCGGTGGCTCATAATTATCACTAAAAATAAAATATTTGTTTATATACAATCAAAAATGTATGTAGAAGCTAGAAAAAGCTAGAAGAAAAGAGTCAAAGTGCTCAGTTCTTCATTGTATCCTATAATGATTGGCTTCAGAGAACCCCATATTCAAACCAGACATGGTGTTGTGTTTAAAATGTTTTTTAATTAAACAAATAAACCCCTGGTGCAGGCAGGACATGTTCAGAGAGGCGCAGAAAGCATGCCATGCAGACAGCAGATGATAATAGGCTGCATAGGCTGGAGGCAGAGAGCCGTGAGAAGTGCTTGGGTCACACACGGAACAGGCAGTCAGAGGAGAGCAGACAGATCGAAAGGGCTGGTCAGGAATTGTAGTCAGAAACAACCCAGATCATGACCAGAAATCCGAGAGCCGATGAGGTGTCCAAGTGAGTGTCAAACTTAACAGGAGAATCCAAAATGAGTAATCAGGGTCAAACAGATATACATAAACACTGGACAGCACCTTACAATAGTGCTATGCAGACAATCTGACAGGGACTGGCTGTGGGAGGCAGGTAGAGATCAGCAGGATGACAGGTGAAAGCCATGCAGGTAATTAGGGACAGCACAGGTGTAGCTGCTCCACTAATTAGCAGCACTGAGAGTGGCAAACAACCAGCCAGCCTAAAAAAAACACATGCCATGGGGAAACAGTGCAGGACCATCACATATCGCTCCCTAGCACACTACAAAAATGACTGAGCCAGGTGGAATGGACACTCAAGTGAGTTGCTCTCACCCCAGAACAAGGGTAAGGAGGGAGAACGTAGGGGTATATTCATATTGAATTCAGACCAAAAGCATTGCAGTTCTACTTCAAATAGACCACAACTGAATGATTTCAGTGTGAAAAGGAAGAACTGAAAAGGATATGTCCCCTTTAACTCCTCCCCTACAATCGGGGGTGATGTGAAAGACTCTTTTCCAGTTAATATTAACATTTGATGGCAACTGTTGCTGCCAAGAGTGGCACGACCAATAGAGGGCAATTACTTTTTAACATAGAGGACCAGGGTTTTATTTTTCATTAAAGATAAATTATCATTTAAAAACTGCCTTTTGTATTTTCTTAGGTTAACTGTCTGATGTTTAAATCTGTGTAAGGATCTGAAATGTTGAAATTATTAGATTGAAATTATTTGATTTGAATGATTATCTAACTCATTGCAGTAGATCAGTGTTAAAGCCGACCAGTCACTGAAGTTTTAATTATTAACCATCTGAGAGAATGAAAATCTTCATTATCAGAATCAGTCAAGGTGAGGGAAAGGAATACATTAGCAGAAACCCTTCAGTATTTGTATTTCTCTAACCAAAGAGAGGTTTGATATCTGTACAAAAATAAATCTGTAAATCTCTGAAGAGAATGTTTTAAAAACTGGGTTGTCTTCATTTACTCTCAGAAACTGCACAGAAAGAAACAGTTTATTTAATGTTATGTTTTGTTTTAACACAGATCAATGTTTCGTCTTCAGCTAGTTCCTGTATGTTGTAATATTTTTTTGTATTTTAGCCTTTGATGTTTGTTTGATCTGACATCAAAGACAATCATTCTAAAATGTCCTAATAATACTAAATATTTTTGTTTCAAATGCTGTTCAGTAAAATAATTGATGAAACCGATAATGAAACCGTATCTGTATATGTTTACGGAGTATACATATTTTTATTTTTCAAACATCACAGTGGGGCAGAGGTCACTTTTACCACTGTTCCCTCTTCGTATCAGTGCCTCCATTCTTTCTGCATGGAGTTTGCATGTTCTCCCTGTGCATGTGTGGGCTCTCACCAGATACTCCAGCTTCCTCCTACAGTCCAAAACCAAGACTGTTATGTTCATTGGCCTTTTAATATTTGTCCTTAGGAGTGTGTGTGCACATATATGGCTATTTGTCCTGTGTCTCAACCCATTGCAATCAATCAATGCAATCATTTTTCTTCATCCGGTTTCTTAATTTTTAAATATAGTCAACCTAGAAGGTTGTGGTTGCGACAGGATACAATCTTAACAGGTTCAAGGCATATGGATACTTCTGAAACGTGCTGTGTCTACAGCTCATCTCAGACTTTTTAAGCAAACAATATACATTGCTTTGTAACAGCAACATTCTGAACTTGTATGTTTTTTGGAACAAGACATAATCCTAAATGTAATTTATCACAATCTGCTCTTTTATCATCTTTACCAAGAAATAATTCATCTTCAAAACATCTTTTTTCTCCAGCTCAGGGAGAATTTATGTCAAGATCATCAGTTTCAAAGAACATAAACAAATGACTCAATAAATACGAAAATAAATAAATTAAGAAAATCTGAAAATGTTCATAAATATTAATTATGCATTACAAGTTTCGGTCTACTATATATCACGCCTTAAATCATAGATGATGTTTAGAGCAATTTTCTGCCGCCTCATCTGCGGTTTTTATGTAGCAGGGTCTTGCAATCTGCCAAAGCTTGTGTAATATTTGGTCCACTAGAATTTATTCAGTGGACTGTTTTCGCCATTATTTACTTGCCTTTAGTTTAAAGAAACAGCTCATTACTATTCTTCTAGCCCTACTGCAGAAATGTGTTTTAGGGCAACAATTAGATTACTTGGGGTTATCTAAGACAAGCTTTCTTATTGAAAATCTAATTTTAATTTCCATCTTTTTAGGTCAACTATTAAGTTGTGGTCAATTAAGCAACCGTACAGCACACATTACTAGTTTTAAGTGTTGTGTGTGTATGTTTTCAAGTGTTTGTTTTTAAATGTCCGTGATCCCCCTTAGACATTGCTTCAAAGTAATTTGTTTTGTTTTTACCTCAATCTTTGGTCCTAAATTATTTTGCATGTTTTTTTTTTTTAATAATTCCCCAGAAAAGTAATTTGCTCTTTTTTTTTTTTATTTCAAAAAGCCCAATCAGTGACACAGTCTGCTAATTAGCCAAGGCTAGAAGGCCAATGTAAAAGTCAGGTTAAGGCCTCTGTTGAAACATGGACTTTTTTCTGTCAATGATCGGATAAAGTGGTTAAATGAATGAAGTACACCAAAGCAAGGGTGAGAATCTTATGCTTCATATTTTTACAATTTTGTTTTGTTTGATCTTATGTGGTACATAACCACACAAAAAAGTTACTGTCGTATAAAATATGTTTCTGACCTGAAGCAACGTTTCAAAATGTCAACATTGTATGCAATTAAAGTTATTAGTATTAAAACCCTAAGCAAACATATGAAAAACTATCATTTCACATTAATAGCACAGAAAATTTGTGTATTCAAGCAAGTCAGACATTACTCCCTTGCTGGCTCCAGCAATGATTCAGATTCACTAAACCAAAAGATTGGGAGGGTTCGAGCCAACAATGACTTAAAAATAAAAACAAAAAACACAAGTGTCTGTCTTATTTATTGATTCCAATAAGCCCACCTTCCTCCACTTGGCTTTGTCTACTTTAATTCAGTTAATGATTCCCTATCTTGACGTGCTCTTAAAGGAGCCAGCGGGAACAGAGAGGAATCTAATGCAGTTACAGCTCTGATTGAAATCCAGGTGGACGTCAGCTGATTTTTAATCATGGGGAAGCCGGGTGTGCCCCCCTCCCATTGTCAGACATGCACGTGGCAGACAGTTCACAGTTTTAATCGAAGCTCTCTCAGCCATATAAAACATGGAATCAATGGCTAAATATAGTCATGAACATCTGTCATTAATCACAAAAAAAAAGAAAACAAATCCAAGAGGAAGAGATATTACTTTTGTCAACTAACATTACCCACAGCTGCAAGCAGCAAACACCAGCTGTTATCTGAGTGGTGAAATAACATCAGTAAGAAAAACCACAAAATGATGGAAGTAGAGCGACAATCGAGCGTGCAGATGGAGCTGGAAACGTGTCTAAGCGGATCTGTTACAGAGAGCAATTCAGCCAGCAAAATTTGAACTACGGTTCTTTTTTCATACTCATCCCAGGACAGATTGAACTTCAAAAATGTTAACCAATATTTCAAGGCCTCGCAACTGAACGCACTGGTCAAGATTTTCTGTCCACAGTACTTACCTGACTTCTTTATTGGTTCTTTAACCAATAAAGAAGTCCTGATCCAATACTGGAGTCTCTCTCTCTCTCTTGCTCTGATTTTATTGACGAAGACAGATATTTCGTCCCAACCTGAACTAAGACTATAGATTTAACTGAGATGGAGATGTCCCAAAAACGTTTCGACACGGCCGGAAAAATCTGTTCCAGCCGGGCTTAGCTGGAGATCAAATTAACTGTGTTGCAGCATCAGATGCAAAGCAGCGCTGGAGCATCTTCAATGCCATTTGAATCTAATGGGGTGAAAGATTTCAGAGAGATTTTGGGAGATTGTGCAGAAGTTGTAGCCTTATTGCCAAAAATATAACAAATGTGAAAAACAAAAATACAAGCCATATATATATACAGACATATTATCAACTTCTATAGGCAATATCTTTAATGTCTGTACAGCCACAAATAAAAACCTGAGAGTCAATGGCTGACACATCAAGGAGAAAAAAATTGGACTTTGGAGAGGGCTAAAATGGTCACTTGAGACTTCTCCACACAATACCGTTCACGCTCTGATGATATTTGAACGTTTTCAGGTTGGAAACACAAAGATTTGTAATACAATGGAATGTGTGTGTGTGTGTGTGTGTGTGTGTGTGTGTGTGTGTGTGTGTGTGTGGTTGAACTAGTTATGTGTGCTCCAGTGGGTTTTCCGGTGATATGGCAGCTCCCAGGTCTCAAAGCTCCAGGAAGAAGAATTTCAGTCCAGACAAGAACGACTGACGAGGTAATGAAGACTGAACAGAAGATGATAAATCCCTTCAGATTCAATTTTACGGCTTTTACAGCTTCAAGCTGAGGGGTATTTAAATCGCAGTGTAGCTTTTATCTCATGATCAACAATTAGGAAAAACACTCAACGTGCCACTTTTTAACCAAAATGAATGACACAATTAATTATATACCGCAATGTCAGTTTGCATTCCAAAGAAATTTTCACACTCAACATAACAAGCCCAAAAATGAGTTCTAACTAAAATAAGCACACTGACAATGCTGTCAGACGTGATGAACATTAAATGGCTCCCCGATCCTAAATGGAGCGTATAAAAGAGATGCAGATGAAAACAGCTGGTTGTCTTTGCCTAATGTTCATAAATTTGCCTGCTTCTCTTTAAGCTTGGTATTATCTTCGCTACGTTGTTTGCTTAAGCCATAAAAAACACACAAATGGGTGGTGTAACAGCCAGACTTCTGGTTGTTACAACACATAAAGTGGTCGTTTTTATTGCTTTGTGACATTTAAAATCATGAAGCATTGCAAATGTGATCCTCGTACAAGTATAAAGTATCTTAAAAAAACAAAAAATCACAATTAAGACTGAGAAGACACCATTTGATGATGAGGATGATTCACTACAAATGGAGCTGCTGGAACTAACAGTAAGTGGTAATTACAGACGTAAGGAAAACGCTGTTACAATAAACATGATGAAAACACAGTAGATTTCAAATACCATGTGATATGCTGATGTTAGGGATGTACCATTCCAGTCACGGCTCAGCACTAATCTCAGGTTTGGAGGCATGGTTGGTTGCAACAGCAAAAATAAAGAAATGTTAGCTTTAATCGTCCTTGCATTTGAGGACGCTTTGAAGTAGCAAGAATTGGACAGTCAGGATTTTTGTTATCCTGTTTCGACAGAAGTCTGTCCTTCAAAAGGTGTTTCCCAGTGAACTTCTTGCTCCATGGTCCATTTATGTACAACTGGATTATCTTTTTTAGAACAAAAATGATTTCAACATTTTATTCTTTGATTAAATGTTGGTACGACCTTATTCAAAAATCCTTAAACAATCCCCTTGACCCCCTTGTGAGCCTGCATTGTTGTGTTGTTGCAAAGCTCCAATGAGTTCTACGTTTTTAAATGCTAGAACACAATAAAATCGAATTCTTGTGAGAAAATAAACAAATGGTTTCTCACTGCTAAAGTTAAAACATGCACATTTTTCATTGCTTTCTCTTGATTTATGCATACTGAAAATTTACTGAAGAGTAACTTTGTAAAACGTTGTACCTATCAATACTTTTGAAGTTCCACCTCTGTTACTTATACTATTTTGAAGTTACACCTGAAGAGACACCAAAATGCTTATATATGTGAAATACAAAGTAAAGATTTAACCAACAACACCGTCTGCATCGTGGTAAGAAGTTTCTCTGCCAACATATTGGAAAAACACACACTGTAATCGTTGCAACCCGGTACTCTTATTACACAAGTGGATAAATATATTATAATGTTGGGTGGCAGTTGGGGGGGGGGGGGGGTATTCCTTATTGCATGTGTTGTGCCATTTCAGACGTGACAGAAAGCGGGCATCAATTCGGGACGTAACGGACTACGTTACCCATGATGCAATGTGGTCAAAATGGCCACCAACTCATGTGGTCAAAATGGCCACCAACTCCCATCACGCAACACGGCAAAATGGCCGCCGATCAAGATAAGGTTGCTATGGTGATGGCTATAAAAGCCGATCACACACGACAATCTTCCTTCTTCCCTGGCTTTTAGCCAACCCGAGAAGACACACGCACAGCTGATTCCGTTGGGGTAATCCCACGCCACGTGTTCGATTACTCGCTGGACCGAGATTTTTCGACGCAACGGTTATTCCCTGCTTTTTATAACAGGAGGTCGACTTAAATACGTACTTTTAAATTCCCTCTGATCAAAAGACTGAGAGACGCCGTATTTCCCAGTGATCGAAGAGGACCCCGCTTTGTCTGGCCAACAAAGCGACTGTTGAACCCGGTGGAAGAAACGAAGCAGCTTTTTCCCCGTCCCGCTGCAGCCTGCGGATAACTGCGCTCGTCAAGGCGCGTCCAGAAAGCCGCAACACTCGGAGCGCTCCAAATCCAGCCCCGAGGCACCTCAAAGTAACGGGTTTTCCCCCTTTTATTTCTGTTTCACCAACAGGGTGTTTAGAAGTGCCTGGGCAGGCGGTAGAACTTTGTAGGTGTTGGTTAATGCTTTTATTCCACGACGAAGTTGGAATTATTTTGTTGAACATTTTCTTTGTATGTGCATGCATTTTACAATTGATTTTGCTGTTTGATTTGTGATCCATCAAGAACCCCGCCGTGGGTTACTGTTTCAGTTTCTTTTCATCTTTTTCCCTGCTTTCCCCCCTCTCTCTTTTCGCTTCTTATCAGTTTAATTTCTTTGTCCGAGCTCAAGTCGCGGGCTTTGCTTTAAACTCCCAGTAAGCTGCGCCCCTCGAAGCGAGGCATTATCCCATCAGCGTAAGCGTGGTTACGTCATTTGGACCTCCCCTCATACGTCATCGTAGCAGCCATCTTGGGAGGGTGACGTATATCTGAACTGTAGGTAGCTTAGCTGAACTAGCTTTTGTGTAAGACATCAAAGCGTCCAGTGAGATTCCCGAAGCTGTTCTGTCTATCAATGCTGATACGTGAAATGCCGGTGTTTCGAGGGCGGTGTTAAACAACTTTGAGTTAAGTTAAGATCTGCTAACCGCTCATTTTAATCCATTGTTTATTTTTGTTTGTTCTTTATTTCCACATATATTTTGCATGTTTTAGTTTAGTAATGAGTAAGAATTCCAAAGTTGTTTGAATCAGAGAATTACTGTAACAGGGAATTGCTTTTGGTTCAATAAAACCAACCACTGCGGAATAGACATTGTTTTGTGTTCAGTCCAATTCACAGTTACATGGTTATTCAGAAATCAGAGCTAACCTCCTTTGGAGTTAACATCTGACATTAATACAGAGACAATATCATTGGATGGTGATAAGGAATAAGGATTTAAACTCTAATTGCAGTTACATTGGGGTTCTCACAGCCTGCTGGATAAACCTGGTCGGTTAACAGTCCGACCTGATCATTTATTCCAGCATAAATGAGTTCATAACAGCAAATTAACTAATGCATTAGTGGTATAAATACTTACAAGCTTATAGCTAACATCACCACCATTTGAACTATATTTGTTATAGCGGAAATTTGAGTTGAATGATTTATTATTTAAATTATAATACCAAATTATAATTAATAATAATAAGCATATTCAACCAGCTTATGGCATAACACATGCAACAGGGACAGATGTCTGTGCCATGACTGTTCAGTATGAATATGTACAGTTACAGCTCTACTTGATATGAACAAGTGTGCACACCTACTAAAGTCATATTAAATCTTGCAAAATTAAAAAAAAAATCAGTCAGTGAGAGCGTTAAATGAGACGGAACGTCTCAAACATTTTTTCTAGCTCAGCGCACATCCCCCAGTCGAGCCACAGGGGAATCTCTGCTGATGTGCAAGCAGCTCAGAGACACGTCTGCTGCTTCTCTATGCAACAAACTGAGTGGAAGATGACATTTACCTTCTGCAAGAGTCTGGCAATATTCAATACGGTCCAAAAAGCAGTTGCATTTGCCAGTAGATACATGTATCTGGAAATAAAAATAAATATATGTGTGGTAGTTTGGAAAGTGGCTAAACCCAGTGATTGCTCCGTGGCATCCCTAAATGGCCTACAACTAAATGGCCTGCAACATATAAGTAAAACTCTCACTCGCTATTGAATGTGTCGTAAAATGTATTAAATGACACGTTCTGGACTCTAATATCTGCAGAGATGCTGCCTATGCAAGTGACACACTAGAATATTTGGGTCATTTAAAAAGTAAAAAGTAAAAAAATGGTAATGGCAACAATAAAATGAAAATAAAAGCTATTGTTACTATTAAACGAGTCAAGAAATGTTTGCATGCAGGCTGTCCTTTGGAAATTGAACCAGAGATGTGTTTTCCATTACTCCAAACTTTCTAAACATGTTTATTGCATTTGCCGTGTTTTCGTTGCACGCTTACTGTGACGGCTGTTTGAACTTGCTGTGAGGCATAAACAATTGTGTTTACTGCTGTCTAGGCAGGAGCAATTATAGGAGAGCAAAAGAAATGTAATACAAAAGTAAATAGAAAACCTATTCCACATATTAAAGACTTATTCTAACAGATAAATATAATTAATTGTATTCTTGAGTCCATTCCCTTTTGTAATGTTCACAGTAAAAAGAGTATAGAGACAAAACTGCATATATCTGCTATAATAAACTGCAATATCCAGGAGCAGTGGACTCAGTAGCATATAATGTGCTTTGGTAATACTGTGTCTAACTCATTTACGACACCGGCTAGACTCAATTTTTCATTCCCACTTAAGTCTTATCTTTCTCACTGGAGAAAATTTCCATCTCTTTCTACCTCTCTTTGCTTTCCTCCCTCTTTTCCATCCCACTGTTTATATACCTCACCCTACAAAGCCTCACCAAAACCACTGTGTCTGTGCTTCTCACACCCACAAATTGGCTCCTTTTACAAAAGCTCTGAAGTAAAATGCAATCAAGCGGATGACTAAGGGTCTATAACACACAACTTAAGATACCTAATTTAATCAAAGGGACAGTGATTTTGTTATGTGTGAAGTTTTGGAGTTTAGTTTCCCCGAGATCCGTCGGCTCACAGCGTGCGCGCGCCGCTCAATGAGCAGAAAGCAAGGGTCATAAATAACCCATTTTCTTTTGTGGACATGTTGCTGAAGGTTACTGTGTGCCAGTGCAGGCAATCAAGCAATTTCAGCAATGGCCTTTAAGTCTAGCCTTGTCAGTTTCTGAGGCATTTCAAGTAGCTTTATGAAATCAAGGGTGTCGTAAAACCAAATGAAGGTGAGGTCAACTGAAAAGGCACACCTTTAAATCTTACTGGTGAATGTTGACGTATACTTGCAGAGTCAAAGGTTGAATGGAGTCAAATCTAAAATCTCATGTGATGTGAAGCAGCTTTGTTAATATTTGACAGGGTTACTGTGCAGTTTGGAAAAGGTCTGGAATTTGATTTAAGTACTTTCCCGGTCTGGGTATTGAAAGAGAGTGTGTCTATTTCTTTCTCTGTCACAAAGTTTAAAACTTGTATTTATCCACTCATCTATCCATCTAATCCTCTCCTCTGACTGTTTTCATCCTTCTTTTTTCCTCGTTTTAACTCGTCTGTGTTCTTCTTGTTTCAAACTTGTGCTATTAAATAATTATTCGTTTTTCACTCATTGATTTCAGTCCAGAGTTAATCAGGGCCAGCGCTGTCATCAAACGTCTCTACAGCTTGTCAGACATCTTTGCCTTTAATCAGGTAACACAGATATAAATGTATAATGCATTTACACATTCAGTGTGATTGTTTGAAAGAAATGCTGTGGTTTGCGTTATTGATAGCTTATTCTAATTGTGTTGACAGGGTTTGTAAAGAGTGTGAAAACATAGCTTGATAAACACAATAAAACTTTCTTTTACTCAGCAACATCACTGAAGACAAGGAATGAATTATCAGCACAAAACGTTAGACTAATCTGAGCCTGAATTTTAAATGTTCCTGTTTTGGAACATTTAAGAGGGTAGACGGTTGATTTTAAGTTGTACAAAGTTGTACTACAGACTTTATATTAGCTATATTGAGCTATAAACCTGTAGAAATAAACTCTAAAAGAAAACCGGCTCTTTTTTCTCTTCTGTATGACGCCGGTTTTATTGCCTCGCTCTTTTCTTTGCAGGAAAAGGAGCTAAATGCCAAATTGACACATCTACAGCAAAACAAGCCCCATGATTATTTATTTTCTTGTTGTGTTGGAAAGCAATGTTTTGTTAACCAGATTTTAAGAAGCCTTTTAATATGACTGTCTGTCTGCTGGGGCTCTCAGTAAAACAAAGATAAGGCTCTCAAAAAAAAAGAAAGGAAATAAAATTACAAATATTTTTCCTGTTTTGACATGCACAAAGAGCAAAAGGAGAGCAACATTACAGCTAACTCAGCACTGAAATGTCTCTGATTTGCTGCAAATGGTACAGCGTCTAATTAATGGTCATCTGATAACTGACTTTTAAGGGTCAGTTTGCTGCGATCAATTTTTAAATGTTAAGCCATCCAATAGCTACTGTCTCTTCTTTTGAGCACTTCGATGTTAAATGGCAGAATGTCTTTGCGAGCAGTAATATAATTACCGTCCTCAAAATTGACCCACGGAACTCACTAAGAGAAGTTTCCTCATTCAAAAGGTACATTGAAATACGCTGGAGGCCCTGGGAAGATATATTGAGACAGATTGCTTCAACATTTTTTTATTCAGCTTGAGAACCTTTGTGGCTCTTGTTTTTTCTCAACAAGATTAAATAATTCTAGAAGAATTTCACTCAGGATATATAAAGGGAGTTTTCCTTTCTGCCGTTGCTACAGACATGCTGAGTGTGAGGGATTGCTGCAAAGGTAACGACACAATGCAGTTGACAGTTCACTTCCTCGTCCAGGAGGAGTGAATGCTACAAATCAGTGATTCAATGTAATCTGATGGATTTTCTTAGATAGACAACCTTTTTATTAATCTGAATAAGAAACCGAACATGACGGCATTGTTTGATAACTGGAGTCAAACATGAATGTGTGTAATTGACTTTTAATCTGCCTATAGGAGTGGATTGAATAGCATTTCTTTTGTAAAGTGCCTTTGCAATATTAATTGTAAATTTACGCTTTAATTTGCACTATATAAATGGATTTTTGATTTAACTTTTTTTAAACTTGAATAAAAATAGCAGTTTTACTGTATCACAGTATTTACGATAAATTACGAGCTTAATTTAGAGCCAAATTAATCTTACCGTGGTTCAAACTGTGACAAGACATGTTCATCATTACAGTTAATCATGTTAATATGAGGGACAGAGGTGTGTTACTCTGGTTTCCACACAGCTGGAAAAACTAATTCAAAACATAGGAATGGTAGCAGAAAATTATACTGCTTTTTAAAACTTCTATCATCTTCATTTCTGAACCCAACACAATCTGCACATATTGTTTAGCTTATTTTGTCCAGTATGTATGTTTTGTACATGTGGTACACAGCCTGGCAAAAGCAGTCGTATATCTTAGCCCACCTATTTGGGTTTAAAGTGACAGAGCAACACTAAGAGGTGCCTATTCATCAAGTGGGACAAAGATTACATGTGTTTTTCAGTTTCTTCTAGAAAACAATCTGAAAACAGTTTTATCTCTACCATTCACTGCAATTACAACCAACCACAAGTGGTAATCGCCGTGAATAGTAGAGAAAGTATCTCAGTAATGTCTCTACTTACTTTGCATATAAAGAAATGTTTGCCCCTTTCGTCTTCACAAAATAGCTCAATGGAGCACATCTGTGTGTCTGGACTTTGACTTGGCCAGTCTACAACATAGAAATTATCTTATGTAAACCAAACCATAGTAGCTCTTGCTATATGTTTGTTGTTACTGACCTGTTGGAAGATCAATCTCCACCCCAGTTTCAAGTCTTTTGCAGGCTCTACCTTATTTACTCCCAGGATTGTCCTTTATTTTGTGAAGTTGCAAAAGATTAACGTTTGAGCTTTTCCTTTAACTCCTTTGCTTTCAGTATGTCGTTCCTACAAGGATGAGTCTCCAAAGTCCTCTATTAAATAAATTTATTACAAACATATGTGTTTTTAAAAACACAAAAACAAGAGAGCTTTAGTGTAGTATATCAGTCATCTATTTACATAAAAAATGCACCCAAAGTCTTTAGCAAAAAGGCTGAAGGCAGTGACTGGGGCAGCTGCCACCCATCATGTGACCCCGTGCACCTTTTACGACAAATGTGGCGCCATTGGCATATTTAAAGTGTGCACACTTGTAAACAAATAGAATTTTAACGCAGATAAAAACATATATAAATTTGACCCAAAGTGCACGTCTCCTACATTCAGCCTTACCCATCTTTTTATTAATAATGGCCAGCTTCCATTTTTCTTTGAAGAAGAAAGTGTGCAGAAGAAAATCATCCCTATATATACACCGTAAATAAAAATTAAAGGCACACTTTTTAATCAAGGGACAATCTCAAGTCAGTTGATATTCCAGAAGTTTAACTGACTGGATATTATGTGCACTAATAATGATAATAATACATTTTATTTCTACTGCGCTCTAAATATAAGTCTACAAGAGCAGACTAATCAAATAACATATCAATACATAAGTTAAAACAGCTTTAGTCCATATATGCCTTTCTAAAAGGGAAGATTTTTAGTCCTTTCTTAAGTGTCCAATGTCTGTGTGACCCTAAGATGGTCTGGTCTCTGCAGGCAGAGAGCGGTGCCTTCAAAGGCCCTGTGGCCTCGTCGTTTTGAGCCGTCTCCTCGTCGGGAGCAGACGGCGCTGTTGATCTGACCGGGTTTTGGCTGATGTGTGTAGTTTGAGCAATTTAGTGGAGTAGGTGAGGGCCGCAGCCTGCAGACAGCAATGGCCGTGCAAGAGGATGTTCTATTCAATACAGAGGTGAACTAAATCTGAATGCACTGAAAGCGTAACAATGAGATGAACCCAAAAACAAGAATGATTATGCAAGTAGAGGGTGAAGACTTTTTCTTTTTCCCTTCTCACGTTTTTGACTGCATTTCAGTAGATTTGCAGTTAAACCTGGGTTAGTGTCAATACTGGTAGTCGGATCCGAGACCCTGCAGAGTTTGCACAGGCAGTCCAACTCCACCAGGATGGCACATCAATACGCGCCATTGTTCACAGGGTTTGCTTGTCTCTCCCAGCACA
This sequence comes from Fundulus heteroclitus, assembly GCF_011125445.2. Lineage (NCBI taxonomy): Eukaryota > Metazoa > Chordata > Actinopteri > Cyprinodontiformes > Fundulidae > Fundulus > Fundulus heteroclitus. Next base: position 14,310,879 of record NC_046382.1, on the reverse strand, counting down.
TTCGCAAGAGCATGTAGGGGATTTCAGGAGACAAGCAGTTACTATAGGAGAGCTGGGCAAGGCTGTCAGAGGTCCCTAATCCATTAGCAGGACTGATATCAACTCCTTTGTGCAAGGAGGAACAGGATGAGTACTACTGGAGCCTTAAAAAGGAAACCCAAGCCTTCTGCTCTCTGTCTGACACCATGGAGCTTGGCTGGCATTTGTCAGAGAACACTATAATTGGCATATTTGGTACTGACACTCTGTTCTTTTCACAGATAAGAGCAAGTTCACCCTGCACTCATGTGACAGACATGAAAGATTCTGGCGAAACTGCGGTGAGCGTTATGCTGCCTGCAACATTGTTCAGGATGATCGGTTTGATGGTGGATCATTGTTGGTGTGGGGAGGGATATCTGTGCAGGGAGGCAGAGACGTGTACAGGATAAAAGATGGCAGCTTGACTGCCATTAGGTATCGAGAAGAACTACTCATACCCATTGTCACACCCTGCACTGGTGCAGTGAGTACCCGTTACTCCCGGTGCATGATAACGCCCAGTCTCATGTGGAAAGAGTATGCAGACAGCTCCCAGAAGATTAAAGAATTGATATCATTGACTAGCCTCCACGCTCCCCTGACCTAAATCCAACAGAGCCTCTCTGGGACAGCATGCTTAGGTTCATCCGACACCACCAGTTTGCACCTCAATCTGTTCCTGAGCTCACTGATGGACTTACCAGAGACGAAGATGCTGAGAACCTTTGGAAGTGACAAGGATGGGTAGGATCAGGAATGAGAACATTAGAGGGAGAGCTCATGTGAGATATTTTGGAAATAAAGCTAGAGATGACAGACTGAGACGGTTTGAACATGTACACAAGGAGGAATAGTGACTAACGTAGTAGAAGGATGCTGAGCCTGGAACTGACAGGAAGGGGGCCTAAAGTCATAACTTTTGTTTTCCGTTGTGGCCCGGAAGCAATAAACATGGAGGCAGATTACGGTTAAGGATATTTATTGTCCTCCTATACTACTATTAATTTCAAATAAATTTTATTTATATTGTGGCAGTTCATGAAACGTGTCATCTCAAGGCACTTTCCAAAGGCACTTTTAAAAAGCCAGCAGAAACGGTTTGGTTAAAATATTTATTCTTTTACACTACATTACAGTGCAATCACAACATATGGCGGCAGCTGTCATATTCTGTTGCGTCTATATTTCTATAACAATCATAATGGCACAAGACCTTTTTTGACAAAAACCTGGGACTAGACAATAAATAAAATTTTTATGTTTGCACAGCTGCCGTAACCTTTGGTTACATTTGAATGCGACGTCCGCCTGTCACATCCTGCTGGAGAAAGGTAAGAACAATTCTCACCTCTGCTGCCGTGAATCACATACCTGTTACCTAGAGGAAGACAGAAGAGATTTATGAAGTGAAAGAAGAGATGAAGGTGGTTGGTGTGAGAGAAGATGCAGAAGATGGGGGTAGATCGAGATGGATGACTAGAAAAGGAAGTGGACAACGACTATGTGTTGGTCACCTGTATAAAATCTCAATTGAATACATTAAAGTTGGTATCTGTATTGCGACAAAATGCAAAAAAAAAAAAAAAGTTAAAGGGATGTGAGTACTACTTTTGTCACGGATTTCATAGAATTTGTTTTGTTTGTTTTTTTAGAAAATTTCAAATGCAACTAAAAAAAACAAATTAGATTTATTGCTCCTCAGTCTTATTCTATTACGTCACTGGCCATTTTCAAAAGGAACTCACTGAATGTGGCAATGTTGTTTGCAAAAATTCAGCTACACTATTGAAATGCTCTCTTTGGAAAGTGGACATCACATCCTGAGGGAGCCGGGCTGTAATTGGCTCCTCTCTGCACTGAGAGCCTGAATGCAAGACATAAAAAGGAATAAACATTGGTGTTGTTGCAGAGCAGTGATTAGAAAAAGCCGACCACTGCCAAAAATTGACTTTGAGTGATTGGAGCCATTGTGACTCAGCTGGGGCTCTAAATGGACCTCATAATGTCATACATTCCAGCAGAACAAAATCACCTGGCAACATGTTGATTGATAGCAGGAGGCCACACTCCAGCGCATCAGCTCAGGCAGATTTATCCATCATTGGAATTTGGATTTGATAAGCCGTGATATGAGGAAATACAATCAGAGAGGCAGGGGATGCACATAGGTGGGCTGACAGAGGGGATGTGCAAATGAGAGATGACATGAAATCCTGAAAAGTTTCTTTAAGGGTGGCTGATATGGACAAATATCAGATAACACAACGACAAATACATGACAATGTGTGGGAATGGGCAAAGTGTCTGTGCAGGTGTGTGGTGTGCAGTCCATTCCCGTGCATTTTCCCTTTGTCATACCTTTACAAAGTCTCAGCCATATTCAAGAGCTGTAGAGCTGCAGATGAAAACGAGGAATCCTCACAGTGCAGAAATCTTGCTGAGGTTTGCCTGCCTTCCAGAGTGTTTGCTGTGGAGGGTGACAACTTAAATGGCTGATATAAAACCTGACACAACTAATCTATCATACATCCCCTGCCTGTCTGTTTGAAATTCCTCCATTTAAAGGATGGTTTATTGTACAACCATAAGTCACTGTGTACAATGTGCCAGGCTGTGGCCTTGTGTGATCACAAGATTGCATGTGTCTTCGGGATTTAGAATATGTGTAGCACGGATGCCTTTGATGTTTTTTTTCATATGCAGTGTTCAATGTTTGGATTACCCAGCAGGAGAGGTAACAACACTGCTGCATGTATTTATGTGTCTTCTAATATAAGAAACACTGAATGGTTGGTGGTAGTAAATGCTTTAAAAAAATATTAATAGTTAAAAAGAAATGCAAAGAATGAAATCCAATTCTATGTACAGTTGGTTTCACTTGTGAAGTGTTTTACTAGAAACAAATCCATTAATCAACAATTAAAACAAATGTGATAAATATAATCTTCACACTACAATTAAGAGGACAATCTTCTTACCTTCTTAGCCAGACTTGTGAAGCTTTGTAAAAAAAAAAAAAAAAAAAGAAAGAAAGAAAAAGAAAAATCATTATAATCTGTCTTTAATGTAAACAAGATACCAAAACCAAATTTGTCCACCTGGACTCACAATACCTTTAGAAAATAAGTTTGTACAATATCCTTACAACAAATTTAGCACTTTAGTAGACACAATTTCTTGACCATCAAAGCCAGGCTTCCACATAGGTTTTGGATTAGGTGAAAACTCAATTAAATTTTATTTATATAGCGCCAATTCATGAAACATGTCATCTCAAGCCACTTTCCAAAGTCAAATTCAATCAGATTATAGAGACTGGTCAAAAAAAATGTCCTATATAAGGGAACCAGTTGATTGCATCAAGTCTTGACAAGCAGCATTCACTCCTGGAGAAGCGTAGAGCCACAGGGAGAGTCGTCTGCATTGTCCATGGCTTTGCTGCAATCCCTCATGCTGAGCATGCATGAAGCGACAGTGGAAAGAAAAACTCCCCATTAATGGGAAGGAAAACCTCCAGCAGAACCAGGCTCAGTATGAACGGTCATCTGACTGGACCGACTGGGGGTTAGAGAAGACAGAGCAGAGACACAACAAGAGAGACAAAAAGCACAGAAGCACACATTGATCCAGTAATCTGTTCTACATTAGATGGTAGTAGCGGGTGAGCCGTCTTCTCTGGATGATGTCACAGTTAATAGAACGCCAGACCAGGTGTACCTACTATGAAGAAAAAAGAGAGAGAGCAAAAAGTTAAAAGCTGAAATGACGACAAACAATGCAAATTGGAGAACAGCAGGAGAACACAACAGAGTGAGAAAAATATACCATGTGGTCCTCCAGCATCCTAAGCCTATAGCAGCACAACTATAGAGAGGGTAACATGAGCCACTCTAACTATAAGCTTTGTCAAAAGGGAAGTTTTAAGCTTAGTCTTAAAAGTAGACAGGGTGTCTGCCTCACAGACCAAAGCTGGGAGTTGGTTCCACAGGAAAGGAGCCTGATAGCTAAAAATCTTTGGTAAATGGTCACTGGCCCTTTCACATGCCATGCATTTTGTCCTGGACATGTATATGAATATTTAAGTTTAATTCAAAGACAGTCATTTGATCATCACACCAGGAAAAAAGAACTAAGATAAAATCAACCTGTGACATTACAGCAAAAGTAACATACCCTGTTGTGACGCAGTAGAACACTGGGAATTTAATGGCCTAAGTTTGAATTAGGCATGAGCCGGCTGCCACTCCCAAGGTACGCAATGGTTTTGAGAAGCAACAGTTTCAAAACCTTAAAAAAATTCTCAATCCCATGTTTTTCTTGACTTGTTCTTCAATCATTAATAGCAATGTTCCGTGTTTATCGTAAAAAGATCCTAGCTCTAAAAAACAACCTCCTGTTTAAATGAGTCATAGAGTCATCCTTCTTTGGGATTTTTGATTATGAACCTGATTTTGATAGTTTGTGAGAGCAGCTGGTTTAAAACCTTCAAAGAAGTTGACATAGCTTACCAGGGCGCCACAAGCTCAATATTCACTTTCATAACACAACATATCTATTATTGTGTCAATCTCCGCTCTAACTCCTCTAGACATTTATTAAAGTATAAATCACTGTCCATCACTGCAGTCCTTTCAGAGCAGCAGGCCCATCTTCAGCAAATAACAGGAAATGAGGGCGATGCTCATTTAAAATTATTCTGGGTCATGTTCCAGCTGGGTGAATTAAGAGCAACTTACTGCTGGAGTTTCATAAAAGTGATTACTAAATCTTTGCGATCCACTTATTAAAATTTATTTCATTGCACTGCTGTCTTGGTCTTATTTGATGTAATTGACTTAATCACTGATTTGTTCATCAATGCAATGTCATTATTGCAATGCAATGTCAAAAAAAAATATATATATCCACCATTTACTGCCAGATCTTCATAAAAATGTGAAAAACTATTAATAACACAACAAATTAATATATTTTTGACATTCACCACTGTTCTGAGCAGAAATGTGCATACACTTATCACGGGCTCTGAGGACGTATGAGTTGAAGGCTTTCATTCTTTCATTCATCTCCAAGAGTGAAATGAATTATAAAATATACGACTACAATGTTTTTAATAACAAGAATTGGTTGTTAGTTTGAATCCACATCCACACAGGGTTACAATTATACATACAGTGGCTTACAAAAGTATTCATACCCCTGAACTTTTCCACATATTGTCACATTAAAACCATAGCAGAAGTCTTTTAGGGCATGTCTCCACCAGCTTTGCACGTCTAGTGACTGAAGTTTTTGCCCATTCCTCTTAGCAAAACAGCTTAAACTCAGTCAGATTAGATCAGGGGTCACCAACATGGCACCAAGTAGCACCCGAGGACCACGTGCAGTGCCCACAAGCGTGCTTTAAAAAAAGCAAAATCCACCAGTGAGCTACATCTAAAACTTTATTTTATTCCGTTACTCTTCTTGGTTAATGACTCTTCTAGTTCAAAGGTTAGTACTGGCAGCCCTTCGTGTAATATGATACCAATGAAGTAGCTCTCAGTTTTCAAAACTGTGACCCCTGGATTAAATGGAGAGTGTTAGTGAACAGCGTTTTTCAGACCTTGCCATAGATTCTTGATTGGGTTTAGATCTGGACTTTGATTGGGCCATTCTAACACATGGATATGTTTTGTTTTAAACTAGTCAGTTGTAGCCCTGGCTTTATGCTTAGGGTTGTTGTCCTGCTGGAAGGTGAACCTCCACCCCAGCCTTAAGTCTTTTACAGACTCCAACAGCTTTTCTTCCAAGATTGCCCTGTGTTTGACTCCATCCATCTTCCCATCAACCATCTTCCCTGGCCCTGCTGAAGAGAAGCATCAAAAAAAGGATATTGCATTTTGGCCAAAAAGTAAAATGTTGGTCTTGTCTGACCAAAGCACTTTCTTCCACAGGTTTGCTGTGTCCCCAGCATGACTTCTAGCAAACAGGACTTTGGACAGGTTTTTTTTTTTTGACACTCTGTTTGCATAAAGACCACATTTGTGCGGTACACGACTAGTAGTTGTCCTGTGGACAGATTCCCCCACCTGAACTGTGGGTCTCTGCAGTTCGTCCAGAGTCACCATGTGACTCTTGGCTGCATCTCTGATCAGTGCTTTCATTTTTCAACATGTAACTTTAGGTGGCCGGCCTTGTCTCGGTAGGTTTATATTTGTGCCCTTCTCCTTCCATTTCCAGGTGATTGATTGAACAGTGCTGCATGAGATGTTCAAAGCTTGGGACATCTTTTTATAGACTAAGCTGCTTCAAACTTCTCCACAACTTTATCCTTGACCTGTCTGGTGTGTTCCTTGGACTTCGTGATGCTGTTTGCGCCCCAGTATTCTCTTAACCAGCCTCTGAGGCCGTCACAGAGCAGCTGTATTTGTACTGAGATTAGATTATACACAGGTGGACTCTATTCAGTCATTAGCAATCATCATGCAACTTCTGAAGGCAATTGGTTGCACTCAGTCTAAAGGGGCAGAATAATTTTGCACACAGCACTTTTGAGTTTTTTATATGTAAAAACATTTTTTAAATCATGTATATATGTTTTCTTTCTACCTAACAATTGTATAACACTTTGTGTCGGTCTTTTATTTAAGTTTCCGATGAAATATACTTATGTTTGTGGTTGTAATGTGAAGTCGCCACCTGGATTTAACTAAGCAAACAGGTGCAAGCCTCCCATTGGATAATTACTGCACAGGCGATTATGTTTCAGCTGGCAACAAGTTATTTAACCCCAACTGGTGCAATGAGTCGCTTCTCATTTCTTAAACAACCATGTCGAACGACACATCCTGTGGTTATGGAAAAGATGTCAGTCTGGTTCAGAAGGGTCAAATCATTGCAATGCATTAGGTAGAGAAAATATCTAAGGACATTGCAGAAACTACTAAAATTGGGTTAAGAAATGTCCATTATTAATAACTGGAAAGATAGTGGGGACCCGTCGTCTTCAAGGAAGATGTGGTTGGAAATGATGCGTCCCTTCATTCCTAGTGCCTACTGTACCAACCTGTGGGGGCAGTGCTACGATCGAGGGTTGCTGCAGACGGTCAGGTCCAGGTTGAGCAACAGTATGCATTCAAAGAACGAGGTCAGCTAACTACCTTAATATACTGAACAACCAGGTTTTTCCATCAATGGATTTTATTCTTCCCTGATGGTACGGGCATATTCCAAGATGACAATGCCAGGATTCAACAGGCTTGAATTGTGAAACAGTGGTTCAGTTAGCATGAGACATAATTTTTTTTACACATGGATTGGCCACCAAAGAGTCCAGACCTTAACCCCATTGAGAATCTTCGGGATGTGCTGGAGAAGGCTTTGCGCAGCGGGCAGACTCTACCATCGTCAATGCAGGATGTTGGTGAAAAATGTATGCAACACTGGGTGGAAATAAATCTTGTGACATCGCAGAAGCTTATCGAAACAATGCCGCGGCGAACGCGTGTCGTAATCAATGCCAAAGGCGGTCCAACTAAATATTACAGTCTGTGATCTTTTTTCTTTTTTTTTTTGGTTGCAACGTTTTTTTTGGCCAGGCAGTGTACATGAAAATGAATGCATAACTTTGTATTTATGGAAGCATACAGAAATCAGTGATTTGAAATACATCTAAGTAGGATTTAGGATAATAAGTCTTGTCACTACCCTCAACACTTCTGCCAGCAATATGTTAGAGTCTCTCATATACATAACGCAACACCCACCTTCCTGTCAAGCACAAGTAACCTCGACAGGTAGTGTTCATTGCCATGGCTACTGTGATTTAATTTTGCTTGTGTGTCTTCATTCCTAGTTTGAAGGGAAAATAGCCTTTCTGGAAATAGTGACTGACATTTGAGACGTTCTATTGTCACCCTGTAATGAGTTCATCATCACAGTCTAATGTGTAATATCATGTTAGAAAAACAGAAGGTTGTTTGGACACCGCATTTTAGACCCCCAGCATGTACGCATTATCGTATAAACTGCCTCTTTTTTAATCCTGATCCTTGCTTGTGATTACCAGGCTGAAAAGGAAAAAAAACATAAAGATTTGTACATAAACTTTGTTTTCTTAAAGAATGAAGGGCTCTTAGGTTTTAATCAATTTTCACCATTATATAAAGGATAAAAGTTAATTGTCTAGAGTGAAGACTAATGATGTTTCCATAGCTACAGCAAATACATCACCATTCTTACGAAAGCATTTACCTCCTTTAGCATTCTTCCTATTTTCTTGCCTAATAACAATAATAATAATAATAATAATAATAATAATAATAATAATAATAATAATAATAATAATAATAATAATAATGATGATGATGATGATGATGATAAGACTTTCCATGGTGTTGGCCCGCCCTACAAACAATAATGATAAAAATGGGGTTTTTGCATGGCTGTAACATTTGATTAATTTAAACCACACATAGGTTTCTATCATTTGACACTGTAAAACTGTAATTGTGACTCTTACACACACACACACACACACACACACACACACACACATACACACACACACACACACACACACACACACTTTTCTATTTCTATCCTCATTAGGACAGGGTATTGACTTTTTTGTGTTTGTGTAGATCTTGTGTGACAATCCTCAGCCCTTAATGTAACCCTATGTTACAGACACATCTGGCGCAAGCCAGATGTGTCTGGAAAATAGGTGGATCCCAAATAAATCCAATCAAATCAAATATTTCGTCCGATTTCTGACCGTGTCACGTCTACAAAAATACTTGTCTTACCAATCACAACACATCATCGTTGAAATTACCTTTTGATATATCTATTCCTGGATATAAATGGGAAGTATGGGACTGGTGGCGTAGCAGAATGAAATATGTGACTTTTGTCATCATGCTTGAGGCTGAAAACTTTTAAAATAATTGAGTGGTTATGTGCTGATTGATAAGCACTGTAAAACAGTTCAGAAACTAGATTTATTCATCCAGTATTAAAGATAACTCTGAGGATGTTATCTTGTACTCTCATTTTCCTCCGCTCTATTTTTGTCACCTTTTTCTCCGTTTTAACATTTTCCCTCATCTCTTTCTCTCCCTTTCATTCTCTTTTACCTTTTCATTTCTGTGTCCACTGAATTTGAAATGGTCCCAAAACAACATCCAACAAAGTTTTTATGCATATATATCAAGCGGAGCAATATTGCAAAAGCAGTAATGCTTCACATCTGTAGGGCTTTCTTTGGCATTAAGAAAGCAATTCTTAGTGCTAGACTGTCAGGCAGGATATGTTAAAACTCACAGTCTCTGGAAGATGTAAAATTATTAAAATCTTAAAAAGCTAATTTAGATCCAGTCATTTTCACATTTCATTGCTGTAAACTCAGCTCCGGACTTGGGTCCCCAGTTTTGACAAGGTAAGTAATAATACCAGACCTTGGAATTTAAACAAATAAGCACAAAAACAAACATTGTACAACACAAATTTCTCAGCAATTGCAGCAGTTTGTCTCTCTAAGTTAAGATCACACTGTCATAGGTATGTTTTACCTATTCTTTAAGACTTTCTGCTCTGGAAATGTTTGTGGCAAAGTGCGAAGAAGAAGTTTAGAGTCAGTTTTCTTTAAGTAAAAGACATCGTTTCCAATGGAAAAGGGTGGGCTGCGCCCTTCAGTTAAGGAATCAGTCATTGCCCCAAGCAGAGTTTGTTGATAATGTTTTTTTTTTTTATGAGTGATAATAGGATGGAGCCAAAACTCTCTGGAGTACAGTACACCCTTTGTCCCAGTGACAAGGCGGCAACAAGGCTGTTTAAGCTTAACTCCTGGACGCGCTACCTGTGTGACCTGATCTTCGATAAGCATAAGACAGTGAATGGAGGATAGATAATAATCTGTTGTGCCTGGCACTCATCTGTTTATGAGGAGCTTTTTTATAATCCATGTGTTCTCAAAGCACATAATATACGGCATGCTCTGTAGGTGGTGTGAACCAATACCGCGAATGCCAAACATTACCATAGCAACATGGTGCCTTGAAAAAAAAAATCTGAGACAGGGTTTATGATTTAATGAGAAATGACATTTACTCAAGGCATTTCGAGTTTTATTAAAGTGCAAACCTCTCTTACAACCTTAACAGTTTTCTGGCTTCAGACATGTCGACAATTCTGGTGCAGATTTCACCTTGATTTGCTGCATATATTGCTTAAGCTGTGCACTTGTGCAACCAGTTGTCACCTTTATTTTGTTAAGAGTCTAAGTAAGTCAGTCAGTCTAGCACTAATACTCATTTCTGCCACAAATCTCTCTCATGGTGGGAGAATTATGTTTTAACAATTTGCACATTTTCCACTTCTCGGGGAGTGTTTGTTTGGACATCCATGCATTGCATAGTTTTAACTTAACCTTTTAACTAACCTTCACATTTCAATTGACTTGAACACTTACATTTTTGCTACTTCGCAGGGAGTATTTATCTAATAGATTAATGCAGTTGCACAGTATTTTCATGTTGTTCTGTAAACTGACTGCTACATGTCTTTTTTAGACTTGAACACTTACATTCTACCAGATCCTAAGGACTATTTATTCACGTTTTAGCTTCTTGGGATGTGTTGTTGTTTGGTACACTCAACTTGAACATTTATACTCAACTTGAACATTTATGTCTTTGATCTGTGTATTATATGCAAGATCTGAGAGAGTTTTTCACTAAATTCATCGTGGTTATAAAGACTCTTGATTCTTGATCCTAAGTGTTGTTAATGAAAATCTAGTGGCTTTGGACCTGTTGGTTAGAATTGACAATGATTATTAAAATGAGCAGTGGGATTTTATGAAGGAGTTAAAAGTCCTTCCCACACAAACACAACAGACATAGACAGCAATATTCAAAATAAATTCCTCACAATGCAACATGGCATGGGTCCCAATGTCCAGCACTTAGAGCCAGGTGTCTTGGAAAATTTTGATACATCCCTGTTCTTACACCTTTGAATCACAAGTTGGAATTACCTTCTCGGCATGTTATTAACATCTGCAGAGTTCTGCTAAGGACCTAATTATTTGATTCAGGTTTGTTGAAGGTCATGCACAACTAAAATTGGCAGGAGGTACTACGCCCCCCGGTGTGGAGTTTGAGACCCACATGATACAATAGACACACTACTCATTCTTGTAGGTGAATAAATTCCACAGCTGCAGTTCCTGATCACTGTCTAGACGGCTAATTTCCTCTTGTTCTGGAGCACCCCGTGTCCAGTTTTATGTAAAATTCACAATGTTTACATTATATCTGGTGCTTTTCACAGGCTTTCCAAAGAAATGTATTGGCTTTGACAAGCTGCCGTTGTATGGTGGCTTCCTAATAGGAGCGTTGTCCAAAATACCCTATGAACTTGCATTGTTGCTGAAGAGATACAATGAGATTATTAATATTAATTTAATCTACTTTCTCCAAACTTGTTGACCAACCAGGGATCGAAAAGCCTATTGCTCCAACATTAGAGCATGCGAGTGATGCATGATCACACTACAACCTGTTAGGTAAAGAAAATATTTTATTAGTTTTGATTATATATTCTGGTGAGTCAGGAAAGCCTGTTCTCATTCAACAGTCCTGGTGTTTACTTTTGTACAGACAATTATAATCATCTGCTGACACCACCTTTAAAAAAAGAATGATAATTTTGATGCCTTAATTATATTTTTCACTTTGTTTTTGGCTCAAAACACCTTATCTAATCCAATGAACAGATTAAATAAATGAGCTATTTAAGTCTGAAATTTAATAAATAGCAAGATAAATGTAAGACTAGTTTTCATTTTATTGTTAATAATGTAAATCTATACCTATTGTTTCGCAAATATTAATTAGCTAAAGCATTTTCTATATTTTCCAAAAACCTCTGGTTTATGGTCCTTGCTGAGATTTAAGCACTTGAAAAAATAAAACAAGCAACAATGATATGGTACATGCAACCTTGTTTGTTTCATTTCAAAATGTAACTGAATATTGTTTTTAATCAACGAAAAATCTTATTGTATTCAAGCGTCTGAAAAAAAATATTATTGAAACAGCTTCACTTGGAGCGGCTGCTGAAATTTCAGGCGCTTACACTCAAGACTGAACAGCTGCCTGTGATTTCTACCATACTCAGGTAAAATATATCTTGCTTTGTCCTCCATTTTTCTCTGAATCCCACGTCTCTCTTCCATTTCTCCTGGTGACTGTTTCCCTGTACTTTTTGAATGTGGCTATTATGTTTTCTCATCCTCACAGGCTGTCAATCACACCAGGATCGAGCCTTTGTGGCAAATGAAAAATCAAAAATAGAACCGTTTCTATAGATACCTGAAGATTTTCTTTGTGTTTGTTTTAAGCCTGTTGTAAATTATTATCTAAAATGTACATGTAATGTTTATAGTTACTAGTAAAAAAAAGTAAACAGGACACAAAGTGTTCCACCTTTTGATTAAAGAAAGTAGTTAAAAAAAGTTGTGAGATTTGACTTTTTTTACTTTAATTATTTTCAAACAATGTGTAGCGGCCTGATAACGAGCTTTCTCCAACACAACTGGTTCAGATATGTTGGAGAGGGGATGCAACTAAAAATAGTAACTTTCTGGACTCTGGCACCTCTGATAAAAGCCATTAGATGTTTTTACAGATTATGAACACTGGGAGAAAGATATGGTTGTTAGGGGACTAAATGCTTAACTGGGAATCTGTGTTTATCAGAAATTTCTGAATCCATGGCAAAATCACACTATATTTATTGTGGACAGGGCATTGGGTTTCCAGTTTCAAGTTAATGGCAGACCTTAGCATTTGAGGTTTCTAGGTTGTTCTTGGATGACCTGTGAAACTCTGAGGCAGACATTTGGGTCTTTTCCATGACCATGGTCACACCAAGAATTAACTTGCACCTTATGTTCATTTTTCATGCAGTTTTTAAAAATGGCCCCAAAAGACTTTCCCAACTCATTTATATCCACAACACTCCTACTTTATAAAGTGACAGTGACAGTGAATGCATTTCATGCTGGTGAGGGGAAACTTTCAGCTTCACTCAGTCATGATCATCAAGGAAATATAAATCAGTCATTCACTGTGTATAAACTTCTGGCTAGAACTCTGGCTAGAACTCTAGATTTGTTTGCTATCTATCTATCTATCTATCTATCTATCTATCTATCTATCTATCTATCTATCTATCTATCTATCTATCTATCTATCTATCTATCTATCTATCTATCCTTTTTTGAATAGTTTTGTGAGACTAAATAAAGGGATTTGTTCTAGAGCATTCAGCAAACTATTGGTGGTTTGAGTTGCTGCATAATCCATCTTTTCTGTTAAAAAATAAATTTTCAACCACATTTTGACATCACACAAGCATCTTTTCAGTGTTGTGAATAACACTGCTTTCCCACACTGAGATGTTGTTTCTTTTTTATTATTTAAATAAAACAGCTCATCATCTTACACATTTAAACCATACTCAGATTTAATGCTGATGTATTTTCTATGTTAAAAAAAAGATGCGTTAACAATAAGAAAAATACTGCAGTCTTTAACCATTTGTACACATTATTTAGATAGAAAACAATGCCCTCTTTTCTACCTCTGTTCGATGAATCTTTGCTTGTGGCATGGCATGGATAGATAATCAAGAAATACCTTTAGAAGATTTAGAATCAGGAGAAAACATCCAGTCTTGTGTGCAAATCATGTGATTCTTCCTTTGGCGAGTAAAATTATTTCTTCCTACTTTAACTGGTACAGTGATCACAGAAATTAAATTTCAGCTGAAGGAAACACAAAATACCTGATGTGAAAAGTACATCTTTCTTTTACAGTGTATCCTACTTTTAGTGCGTTTCTATACAGCTAAATCTGTTCCACCTGTCACTCTCTGTGGGGGATCATAACATGGACAAGGCTCCCTTGCAGGCAGGTGTGGACCTGTTCTGCTTTCCCAAACGCCTTCACAGGAGTATTTTTGCTTTGAGCCACATTGAAAAGAGGATAATAGTCAGAAACGGATGTATAACACAGTGCTGGCATTTTGCAAAATGACTCACTTTGTAAAAGTAATTTCAAGAAGGAATCAGTAACGCAAGTTATGTCATTTCACCCCTAACCATGCATAACCTGATGTGCTGATTCATCTACACAAATATAGTCAGTCACTTAATATAATTCATATTTACACTGAAGGACAAATGCCACTGTTTAGATGGATATCGTGCACTTTATGATCTTGTGGTTTAAGAAAATAACAAAGATGCATTTACTTCTCAACAACTACTAGTTTTTAATCTTTGAGATGAAACAAATATGAGTTTCTACTGAAGAATTTCACAAAAATTGTGTTTTTAAAAACAAAACACATCCAGGTCACCTGATGTCAGATGGGGTCGGAAGGACTGACATCAAATGGGGAGAATGGTAGTAGACAAGCTGGAGGAACACAAAGATGCATGTCTCAAGGTGATTTGTTGGCAGATTTTGATATAGATTCTGAAGCCTTTTCATTCAGTTGGACAGACCTTTTCCTGAGCAATAAAACTCAGAGGGAATAGAATACAACAACGATCAGATAGAGCTGCAAGGGGTCCTATCTTATATCTTCATGCCTGAAAATGACTATGGCAAACCAGAAACCTTGACAGATAAAACAGGCATGCCGAGCCTCAAGCAAACAATGATTCAGAACTTAAACTGGCGTTCCTGTTTCTGTTAGATTTTTTTTTTCACCACTTATAAACACCATATTCTGCTGAAATTGCCTCGACTAGTTGTGTTATATTCCGGCGCAACAGTCATACAAGTCCGGTGTAATACGCATTAGGCACCCTACAGAGAGCAAAAACAGGGTGAAGGACAGTTTTGTGACTCGCGCATGATTGAATTGGTTGCTGTGTTCTAAATGTAATTAATATCTGCCCTAGATCATGTTTCATGTGCGGGCAGGGTGAAGCTAACAGGTTCAACTGGACATATCGTAAGTCAATCTGCTTGGTGTGGCAGTGCTGCAGCACCCAGGAAGATAAGTAGTTGGTATTTGAAAAATACATCCAGTTCATGTCCACTCTGGGCCTCCACAACACTTGCATCTTTGTTTTCTGTCCCCAGATTATCCTGAAACCATGTGGTGTTCTCTGTACAGTTTAGAGGCTCTGTTGAGGCTCTACAGACTACAAGTAATCGCATAGGAAAACACAAATACTCATTCTCTGAACACATCAGCCATACTCAGCAATTCAGTTCTGTGAACCTACACAGACGTGTCTGAGTGACGTACATGGATTGCAGGAGTTGGTTTATTGTAAGGGGAGGTTTTATCCAGTTAAGTAGGGATGTACAAAAATGGCAAAAAGGTAAAGTTTTTGTTTCATGGAGGGAAAACAATGAGTAACATGGGCTTTGGGGTAATATGAAAAGAAAAACAAGACTAGTTGTTGAAGTTACGGAGATTGGGATGAATTCTCTCATGGCTCTAATTGCTTTTATTCTACAGGTCTAGAAACCCCTCTTGTCTTGAAATTGGCTTGTTTTTTGTTTTTGTTTGTTTTTTACAATAACCAATGAATTCATTACAAATTCTCTTTTCCAGCATATAAATGTTTTATCCATTTTTCCAAAATTCAACTGAAGAACATAACCTGGCCAGCCAGATTGATAAATAGCAGTGAAGCTACCATTTATTGTAGCTTCGCTGCTCACACCGCATACTTTCAACATGGCTGAGAATCACAAGAAGTGAACAGAGTTCATGTTTATGAGAAGAAGAGGAAGCACTCATTGGAAAGAAATAAGACCAGAGTGGATTTGAGAGATTTTTTTTTTTCACGCAATCATCCCGAAGAGCAGAAGAGCAGGTAAGACAGTCTTACGCATGCACAGTTATTCAAAAAGTTACCTGGGGAAAACGGAAAAATCACCGACCCTAGCTTTAAGACATGGCATACTTACAGACCACTATCAAGGAAGGCATAATATAACCAAAACATGTTTTGAAAAAATATTAGCTTCAGGGTGTGCACACCTAAGCAGCTTTCATTATTTCTTAACACATTTCTTTGTTTTTTATAGTGGCATGTACCAAATAGATATCCTGTTATGTGTTGAGACAATATTTATCATGGTGTCATTTTTATTCCCCCTCAACAAAATCTGGCTTTTTAACAGGGCAGATAGAGCCAGTTTGTGATGCAGCAGGTGTAACTCAACGTTGTAGAATTGAAAACTATGCAATCAAAGGACCCTACTGTTATCAAATTTGTCATTTTGATTCTGAGCAGAACATTTGATCGTTTAAAGACTGAGAGACGACATGACGTCTGGCAGCCAATACATCTCTGAAAATAAACTACTTTTAAAGATGATCTCAACATCACAGTTCTGTATAAAACCGAAATTGTAAAACATGTCACAGTATAATCACTCCGTAGTTTTGTTCATTCAAGGTTGCCATTTACTACGGATGTATAAATCTGCAACTCTTATAATGCAAATCACCTAATTAAATCCCTGCCCACACAGCTTTAGCTCGTGCATATTTTTACACTACATTACCCTATCAAATCATTAAAAAGTTGTTGCTAAGTTTTTCAGGCCTCCGAGCAAATTCGGGCACTTTAACTAAAGTGACAAACCACTGAGCTACAGTTTGGCCTTCGGCACTGAGTAAGAATTAGGTGTGGGACATGTTCATGTAACATCTCTATAAGGAGCTGAGGGTAGCTAATATTTTTTTTTCCCATCTTAAAGATATGTCAATTTACTGTAGATTTTGCACAAGTTAAAACTTATCCCAATTTAATAGGCAATCTAGGCTATTTCTCATTCCACACATAATGCTTTATAAAATATTAAAAGTTTGCTTAATGACAGATATATATTAACTTGGGAGGATCTGCAATCCAGTGCTTCTTCTCCCATACCAACACTATAGTAACCCTTTTTTCTTAATACTTTGTTCATCTCTGCAACTCACAGTGATTTGTACCCTCAGACACAAAAGAAAAGACAGGAACCTCTAAGGACATGCCCGTTTTGTGGGAGACAGCTTGGGCTGTGCTGAGGGGAAAGCAGTGAGGGAAGTGTGGGGTGGGTTGCAGGGAGGTGGGGAGCAAAGCAACAGAAAGCCAAGCTAAATCTCTACCCTACTTTGTATGCATGTCTATGCTCTCGGGCTGTGCGTGGTGCAGGAGGAAGGCAGAATTTGTCACCCAGCTGAGAATTTTTTTTTTTTTCCAAAATTAGTCAAACATGTTAGATGTATTTGCCTGTATGCATCATTAACATGCTGTACCTATATGCAGGAGTTAAACAGGGCTGAGAAAAATTATGAAAGAATCCCCCACATTTTTCACAGATAGTGTTAAAGATCCATGGCACACTTCCTGCTTATCGTTAAAAGGTTATTTTCTGTAAATTGATCCATTATTGTCTGTAAATGATCCGGGTATTTGATGTGCATTAATGGTACAATAGTAATTTACATAACTGCAATGGCATCGATAATGTTCAGCCATTGCTAATGAATATTGATAATATTATGTGTGCAAGCTGGTAATTTTAACCCCCCACCCCCACCCCATCCCCCCATAAATAAATGGAATGAATAAAGAGAAATAAAATCCGGGAAATCTACATAAAATGGTGATTATATTACTCTTAGTCAATATGAAGAAGGGTTGTGGGTCTAAGGTAAGTACTCTGTTCTGTCTCAGAAATGAAAACAAAGACTACGTTTAATGCAAAGTTAGAATATTATCATTCATTATTATATTATCACTTTATTATGGCACTGAGTCCAGCCACCATACCATATTTATTTAGAAATCATTTTACAAGAACAAAGGTCAACAAAGTGCTGTACAAATACAACTGAAAATAACTATAAAATTAAAATACACAAACAAAACACAGAACAAGTTAAAATAGTACATAGTAAAAAAAACAGTAAAATAGTAAAAAAAAAAGTATTAATTAAAAACCTTAAAATATTAAAGACAGAGTCAACCTCTCAGGATGTGCAACAGGTTTCAGCAAACAGATGTGTTTTAAGAAGAGTCTTGAACTCTGAAAGACAGGAGTCCTGCCTGACATCCAAAGGCAGATTGTTCCACAATTTTAGAGCCTCTACAGCGAAGGCACAATCTCCTCTTAGTTTCCGTTTTGATTTAGGGAAAATAAGGAGCTGCTGGTTGGCAGGCCTCAGGTGAATGGGAGTCCAGCAGCTCAGAAAGGTGGGGGGAGGGCAAACCATTAAGAGATTTAAAAGCAAGTAAAATTACTTTAAAATGGACCCTAAAAATACAGGCAACCAATGAAGGGAGTTTAAGGGGGGTAATGTTCTGTTCTGTAACTGGTTCTGTTCCAGTTAAAAGTCGTGCTGCAGCATTTTGCACAGCCTGCAGGCGCTTGATGGATGCCTCACTAACCCCAATATAGAGCGAGTTACAGTAACCCAGCCTAGATGTAACAAATGCATGGATTACTGTTTCAAAGCTGCCTTGATATAAAAGGCTTTACTTGAGCAAGTTGCCTTAGATGAAGAACACTCGATTTCTCAACGCCCCTAACCTGGCTTCCAAGTTCAAGATCTGCATCTATTTGAACTCCCAGATTTGTGATAATAGGCCTAACATACTGTGCCAGAGAACCAAGATCTATGTTTGAGGTGTCAGATGTGCCACCAAAAACCATCACTTCTTTTTTTTGCTCATTCAACTGTAAAAAGTTGGAAGCAATCCAGGACTTCATATCATTTCGACAATTGAATAATAAATCTAAGCAGAAGCCCTTGGCATTTTTTAAGAGGGAGATAAACTTGGGAATGAACTGCATAACAACGGAATTAAACCCCATGTTTCCCAAATACAAAACCAAGGGAAACAGATAAAAGGAAAAAAGCAAGGGGCCTGACACTGACCCCTGTGGGACCCCACAATGAAGAGGAGCAGCAAAGGACACAAACTCACCCAGTTTTTACTAAGAAAGTTCGTTCTGCCAAGTAAGACCTAAACCACTGCAATGCAGTAAGTAGCCCGGACGCCCACACACTGCTCCAAACAAGAATAAAACATTTTCTTGTCAACTGTGTCAAAGGCAGCAGATAAATCCAGAAGCACAATAATAACACAGTCCCCTGGGTCAGTTGCTAAAAGGACGTCATTAAAAACTCTTAAAAGGACAGTTTCAGTACTGTGTAAATCTTTAAAACCAGATTGAAAAATCTCTAAAATACTGTGTTCTTCTAAAAATGCCATTGGTTGCTTGTTTTCAGGATTCTGCAGGCAGTGCTGTGCAGTTTTCTGTCAGCACTGCCTGCTCTCTACTCTCTCTCTCTCTCTCACAGGTTATTGCAGTTGACAGGTGGGCGTGGTGCGCACCTGCGGCTCGTTCGGCAGCTCATGCTGGAGCATAAAGGTAGGGCTGAGTAAGCTGGAGGATGCCAGAGTGTTAAACCGTTGTGGTACACCTCATCCCCTGTCTCCCGTGGCAGTTATCTTTTCCCTAGCACTAACTCCTGTTTCCTGTTTCTCAAAGGTTTCCTCACGCTTGGATCCCTTATCAGGCATCTCCTTGTGTACTGACGTCTCAAGTAAAGCCCTTGGATTCCCACTGTTCAGATTCTGCTCTGCCACTGCTCCCTGCCCCGGTGCTGCTCGGACATCCGCCTAGTCCCAACTTCCCCGCTCACCTGTAGCCCAGTCACCTAGCTCCACCTTAGAGAAGAACTTCACTGAATCCGTCCTTTTGCTCCACTCCCCCTGACTAGGTTTGCTCAACCCGGCGGTAAGCGCACCTCTCTTTACGGCTGGTTTCCCTCCTCTGCCCCGTTTAACCTGTTCCCTCTCTTCCACAGAGTATCAGTCCCGGTTTCCCGATCACTGTCGGCTGCTCGCTCTGTGATCTTCCCTCTCTGTGATTCCCGGTCGATCGCACACTTATTGAGCCTCCCTCTCCATGAACCTCTGTGCCTGAAATAAACATCTTAAACTGCTTTCTGCCTCCCGATTGTGTTCTGCATGTGGGCCAAACACTTAAAAACGATGAGACTTGTAAACCACCTTTTCAAGAATTTTCAAGATAAAGGCCTGTAATTCTCAAGACCAGGTGACCGAAATGTTAAACTGAGCTTCAACGCTCAAGAGGAATAAAACTCTAATCTGTTGTTTGCCCAGGGAAATTCATTAATCAGCAACTTAACCAGAAATAGATATCTGTTTTATTTTGCTGTTCTGTGGCCCATTGCAACTCAGGATTTCTGTAGAGCAAGAAATCATCCTCATGTAGAGCCCGAAGATGAAGATAAATCCTTTCTCATGTTTGCTGGAGGAAGCCAGTTGCACAACAGGAAACAGTTCACTTTAGAAATCCATCTCGTTATTGCTCCATTTTTTGCTGGTGAAAAAGATGGTAAGAAAGATCTGGTCCGCTCGGTGGAAGGTCGAACCACTCCGACCTCAAATCGGGAATATTTACCACGTTGGATTGTCTAGGCCCGGTGTTCAGAAAGCAAGGTGAGGGAAACTCCAAGAGAAAAAAAAACACAGCTCACCTTCACATCATTGTGCAGCAAACGCCGAGCCCCTGTTTGCGTTGTCTACACTCCTTTAACCAACAACGGCTTTTCTTTTTGTTATGTTTTCTCCGTTAAAATCAGTCCAAAAACTATCGCCATTGTTCTTCCTCGTTGTCCATGTTTATTTACTCTGAACTCACATTTAATTTTGAGAGGTTTCACAAGATTTCTCGTCTGACATCTGAATGATCCTGAGTGAAATATGTTCGTATGTGGTGTAACAATAGGCGCACCTGCACTCTGGGGGTTGGAGAGTGGCCTTGCAGCACCCGGGAGGGAGGTGTAGCCAGTCTCCCCTGCAGGTTATAGCAATATGTAATGCTTGGAGTCTAAAGCAGTATATTATCCAGTTATCATCATTGGCCAAGAAATATTTGATCCCTGCAGCCACCTTTCTCTCTAATTCTCCCCCCACAAAGTCTTCCATCCGTGCCGATGCATCCACCACACAGCATTATGCACGAGTGGGTTTGGCCGTTTACAGCTGTTAAAGTTATTGCCACATGCCTTGTCACAAAAATCTGTTAATCTGTGGACCATGTCACCCTGGTGATCATCGGGAGATGTGATGGTAGAAAACCCAGATAAAACGTTGTGTAGACTTTTAAGATTTAAGATGGCTTTTGGACTTTTATTCATTTTGAAGGTCGTTTTGTGTAGTTATTTGTCACCAGCGCCAGCATGAATAACACTGCGGTTTGTGAATGTGTATGATGGAGTCAATCTATGATTTAAGTCTGATGTGGAGTGAATTTGAAGTTTGAAAGGAATCATGATGCAGTTTGACTGTAACTAACTGCGTCACCAGTTTCCTCATCTCCATTTCTTTTTAATAGACCCCAACGTTTGCACGGAAAGTGACGTACGCACATTTCAGGCCCCATTTTGTGTGCACACAAGCTTCATAACTGAGACCCCAAATCCGTAATGTGAATTGTTAACAAGTGAAACAGCCAAAAAGCTATAAGAGCCGACACTAAGTCCCCGCCCCCCTCATGATGTAACACTAGCTCTGCACCTTGCTTTAGACCTTGTCTCATTGTACTTCCTCTTCACAAATAAGCACTTATTTGTGTTGCTGTTGAATATAAAATCTTCTTAAAATAAGCTGAAGTTGGAAAGTGACAAAAATGTAAAAGAAAAACAAAAAAAAAAAAACAGTTTAAAGTCTCTCACCAGGCACTGTATGTACTCTGCTGAGTGCTTAAAGGGCCTTGTTGAATATGAATTGTGCCTGCAAAGGGATCTAGCCTGCTGAATGTATATATTTCTGCCAGGAACTACATGTACTCTGCTCTTTGTACTTGTATGATAAGAGAAGCACATTGATTTGAAGAGTGCAGTCTGTTTTCCTCACTTTTTACAGTGGCTGGCAAACAACGGAGCAGATGCGACTTTAAAGATGTCTTTTTGTAATCCTACCTCTTATCCACCTGCGTCGAAGTGCTTTCATGTTTTTTTTGTTAAAGGAACAGCTCTTTCAAACCATTAATATTTTGGGGATGTGTTCTTCAGAACTCACAAGCTCGTCCATTCCCCGTGGACAATGCAGACAAGACGAGACAGTCTGCAAAACAATCAAAGGGGACTTTTTTGCAGCAATTGAACAGATAATGGACAGCTAGGACCGGCACCCGCAGAGACACATTTTGTTGTCTCAGAGAGGTTATCTCGAGGTTAAATGGATTTTGGATGAAAGAACCTGGAATATAATTTTGTCTGTTATCTCAGATCCCTCCACCCCATTTTTTTGTTTTACGTATAGCAACATTTAATATCTAACTATGAACAGCAGATGAGACTTGTAGTTTCCAGATAAAGCAGTGAGGTTCATCACAGTTTTATTCAGGTTGTTGTCGTTTAGGTTGCACAGAGGATTTTATCATTGGTCTGTCGGCCTTCACTCACATGCAGACACCTGAATGTTAACATGCTAAGCTAGGATCCAGCAGAATGTAAACGAAGGAAAAACAACAATTTTCAAAGATGACACACTCATCACTGACATACTGCTGTGCTAAAACCACCTTTTAGTACCAAGTTTTTACCTTTCACCATGCAAAAGGTTTTCAAAGCATTCAGTTTCTGGCCAGATTGAAAAAAAAAATAACTTCAGGGAAACAATTGACAAATATTTGTGGAACAAAAATGAAGCAGAAATGTAGAAAGAAGTTGTGGCATTTTCCTGGTTTAGAGACTTCAGCTGTGTTATTACAGCAAGAGTCTCGGAAAAGTATGTGATGTGTTCTATCAAACTATGATTGATGTCAAGTCTGACATTCTGCAGGACGAATTATTTATAAGTGAAAACCACCGAGGACCGCTGTCGATCTCCTCTGTGGTAGAGCACACAAGCGGTGCACCCTGCTTTTAGACCATGCAATACTCAAAGAGACTGTGAGAAATCCAGGAGCTGCACCTTAGCCTCTACAGACTTCGGTGACTTTGCTAAATATTAACCCTAATGGCTATATACCCTGGAATCTTTACTCTTTGAAAAATCTGTCAACAGAAGGCCCGTTTATGTTTAGAAAAAAAACATGACAGAAATGATGTTCATATATGAACAATGTCAACATATTTTATTAGTATTTTTTGTCAAAGAAAAACAAAGCAGTGCATCATTGTAAAGTGAAAAGCAAATCATATATTGTTTTCAAACTTTCCCTCAAACATGTTTTAATATCAGTCAGAGTTAACTTGAATAGATACAAAAAGCAATTTTTGTATCTGAAAACCTTTCCAAACCAAATTTCTTTACTTTGTAAAGAACAGAATGAGGGAATAACGATAGTATCCTGTCCAATAAATTTTGGATATTGTTTTATAACCTAACTCTGCTTTAAACCTCTCTACAACCTCATCCTGGACCTGTTTGCTTTGTTCCTTCCTCTTCACGATGTTGTTCGTTCACTAATGTCTAACAAATCTCTGAGACCTTCACAGTACAGCTAAACTTATATACTTAAATTACTGTGTAAATGGGCCTTTATTTTGTAATTGGCTGATTTCCTGCAAAATACTTTACCATTACCAAAAACAGGTTTATTGGAGGTGTTCTTGACAATGCAGGGACAGGCAGGCTCAGTGGTCAGAATAACAGTCCAAGGTCGGTACACAGTTCAGACAATGCAAGCAGGGATCAGGCAAGCTCAGAAATCCAAAAACAGAAACTGGTCAGGTAATACAAGCAGGCGGTCAGAACAGGGCAGGAAAAATCAGGTACAGGGTTCAGGAATCCAGAGGCAATTGGGTAATATCGACAGGACAAACCAAAAAGGGGATGCTGGACAAAACTCACCAAGGGCTCAAAAGACAAGAGTGCATGAGACAGAGGCAGGTGTAAATAGGGGAGTGAGCAGGTGAATTGAGTAGAAACTAATTACAGGAAAACAGGTGGAACTAATCAGAGGCAGGGAAGTTGGTGACTGCTGACAGGGGAGTGATAAATTGATTGGGTGAAAACAGGGAGGTGAGCTGGCAGGTGAACAGAACTGAACTAAAAGCTTGCAGAACCCTGACTGATAATATAAAACGAAGAACAAAATCAAACCACAACAA
Organism: Fundulus heteroclitus; assembly: GCF_011125445.2. Taxonomy (NCBI): domain Eukaryota; kingdom Metazoa; phylum Chordata; class Actinopteri; order Cyprinodontiformes; family Fundulidae; genus Fundulus; species Fundulus heteroclitus. The sequence goes on along the minus strand of NC_046382.1, from coordinate 14,286,687 downwards.
AACTCAAACTATTCCATAAACCAAGACTAAGACATAACCTAAACCTAAGACAGAATCGATAAAATAGAAAGAAGTACAAAACAAACCAATAACAAAACTCCAATCATGACAATTTTATGAGAAAATGCAAAAAAAAACAAAAAAAAATGTATCCTTTTTATGCGCCACTGTGTGTTGAACACATCAAATCCAAAAAAAATGTCCTGAAGTTCAAAGTTGGAATGTGACTTGGTGTGGAAAAGTGTTCAAGGGGTGTGAATACCTTTGCAAAGGCCTGAATAAACACAGCAAAACCATCTTTTTCACCAGCAAAAACAAATGGAGCAATAATGAGATGGATTTTTACAGTGAACTGTTTCCTGTTGTGCAACTGGCAAACATGAGAAAGGATTTATCTTCATCTTCGGGCTCTACATGAGGATGATTTCTTGCTCTACAGAAATCCTGAGTTGCAATGGGCCACAGAACAGCAAAATAAAACAGAGATCTCTTTCTGGTTAAGTTGCTGATTAATGAATTTCCCTGGGCAAACAACAGATTAGAGTTTTATTCCTCTGGAGCGTTGAAGCTCAGTTTAACATTTCAGTCACATGCGATGTTTATAGAAGCCATCTGGATGAACTACATTCCATATTATTTTTGGATTATGCTAAATCGAACATGATCTAATTTCAAATCTGTGAATCCATGCAATCTTTATTCTAAGGAACCCTTCGGCTATATCACTTTGAGAAATTGTTTCCATGCTCTGTGGAGACATACATAATTATAAGGCAAAAGCATGGAAAGCTTAATAGATACTTGTACTCCGCGTTTGTGCGTTTGGCACACCGTTACATAAATTTACATTTTGCTGTTGCTTTCCAAAAAAAGAAGACCAACCTCATCTCATGCATTTTCTTAATGCCCAGCTTGGCTCCAAAGCCTCAGCTGTAATTATACACAAAGCACTGACAAATGTGCAACTCCGCTCAGCTGAATTGACCAGTGTTTACTTTGGTCTGACTCCTAAAATATTTACAGCCAATGAATATGAAAGCAGGCAGACATGTCCATTCTTCTTGCCCCGAGTTGAGAAGACTTGCAGTAACGTAAAACAGTATCGCCAATGGGGGTTTGGGGGGAAAGGGGGGAACACAGGGAGGTTATGGTCAAATGTAAAGTGTTGCAGGGCGCTTAATGTTGGGACATCGGTCTATGTCACAGCTCGCAAGAGGGGAACTGTGTGCAAGGCTGCGCTATCTGGAGAGGATCCAGCTATGTCAGCAGGGTGAGAACAGGCTCATTTACCTCAAGTCAGCAGCTGCCTTATTTCACAAGGCCTCACTTAAAGCTCTGCAGAAGCTTCTCTCTGTCTGGTCTCGTACAGCTGACCAATTAGTGGACAAGGATTGGGAGGGATGAGATGGGTTGGTAGGTAGGTGGGTAGGTAGGTAGGAGAGAGATCAAATTACCGGAATAAAACGTGTTTATTCTTTGGATGATTTAAATCCGAGTTGACCTCACCAGCAAAAAAAAAAAAAGAAAATCTGCTTTTGTTGCGTCACACGCTCCAGATGGATAATGCATGTTCTCAGATTTCTGAATTTATTCTCTTCACTCATGATGTTTTATTCATGTTGTGGCTGTCACTTGTCTGCCAAAGCTCACCCTCATTCAAACAAATCTTTGCAACAGTGCCGGTGTCTCGCTCGAAGGGATCGCACTATTATCACCCAGAAATATGTCCTGTTGTCATGCAGATGGTATGATTTAGAGCCGCTGCAGGGAAGTAGGTAATGTACTCTGAGTGCGAGGCAAAGTGATGCCGTGCCTTTTGATCACATTCATTTCCCCCATAATTTTTCTTCGGCTTTTATTTTAATTCGGCTTTAGATGGGTTCAAACACATTTTTTATGTCAAAATTCAATAGTTTTTCCAATTTAAATTTCCAATGTTCTCAAACCCATTTTTAAACCATAAGTAGAAAACTCCCCTCTGAAGTTACTACATGTATTTTTTTTTTCGTATGAAATAACAGAAATAAAATCCTCTTTATTTTTCATTGCAACATACTTTCTATTGAAATGTATCCTGTGAATTCAACCCATCCCTTTTATTGAGCAGTGGGCTTCCCCTGTGCAGCACCCTGGTGGGAAGCATTCTGGCGCTAAGGGTGTTGCTCAGGGGCCCAGAGTGGCAGTCTGCGGGATTCAAACCAGGTAACTTGTGTTTTTGTTCCTGTTCTAACCACTAGGCTACCAAATATACAACGCATAGTTCCACAGAGGCCAAGTTTTAAATACAGAATCTGCATAAATCACCACTGCAAGAGGAGGGCTGGACGGCCGGATTTAGAGAATGGTTAAGAGGATGTAAAAATACAAATATGTTATCATGTACTGTTTCCTTTTTTTGTACTAATTAATATCTTAATAATACTTTAAATCAGATTCCAGATTCCAAGACTATGAAGGAACCAAAACGAAATGTTAGTTGTAAAATACATAAATAAAAGCGTTGACCTAAGAACCACACCAAAGGTAACTCAAAACAACTGAAATGAAGTAGGTACTTTATTGTTTATTTCAATAGATTATCAGTCTGGTTATGATCAGTAGTGGGTTTATCCCTCCAAACATTTAAAAAGCCTGAAGACGAGACATTTCCTTCAACGCTCTGATGGACTGTGAGTGCCTGTGCATTAACATTTAACAACTCATGAACATAATTTTGTAAAATTTTACAGCCCGAGACCTTTCGTCATTGCCTTCGCTATCAAGGCTGCATCCCAATTATAATACAACATAAGCCGCCAATTTGTCTGACATATTTTCTAAAATGGAGAAGACGGTATCATTCGCAGAGTAAAAAAAAAAAAAAAAAAAGCAATCCTCTGCATTAGTATGTTTGTGCTGTACTCCAGTGCACCATTATTGTGCTGTTTGCTTTCTAGAGATAGTCACAAAGAACAATCTATGAATTTCTAATTTGCAGACTAATTGTGTCTGTGTTGTGGGAAAGCTTTTCCCTGAGTAAGTAGTTCAGAGTAGGTTCAGGAATAGGTTGGTCAATTATTACAATTCCCGTGTGATTATGCCAAGTTTGGTTTTAAGTGGCTTTAATCATAGTCTTTTTGTGGCTGGCAGTTTCATCTTCACCTCCTCTCGGTCTGTTTAAAGGATTTTCAAGCAGATAAAACATTACATTGTCGCATATTGCCAGAATTGTGCTCGTCCAAACAGAGTTACAGTCCGCAATTGAATTCTGTCCTTTTGTGCAGACAACTACATTAAGCATGACAAAGCTCCTGGGAAATTTTTCTTCCCTGTTTCTACTGGAACCATTTGGATGCAAGATAGAGTCAAATGCAGTGAGCATCTGCATTTTAATAGCGCATTATTGCTCCTTACTGAACTGGGGCTTTATGGAAGGCACCAGTGTATCAGAGCAAGGCCCTTCGGTTGTTCAATCATAAATGATAAAACTGCAAAACAATGTTTTTATCTGTTCTGGAGCTATTTTTCTTTATGCCTTCTGAAGGTTTTTTCTATATAGATTTTTGCTGTTTGTGTCCCATTGCTGGCCAGTTTTCTGTTGTTTGTTTTTATATTAGTACTGTTTCCCATTTCAGAAGCATTAGGAAAGGTAATTTACAGAAAGATTGATGTACCCTAAATTATCACTCAACTTTTTTGGGTTAGTTCATGAAAATTGCCATGTTGTTATTGTGACATTTACGATAGTTTAAAACACAGTATGCATGTATGTATAAGCCAAGGGTCTGTGCACATTAAATGTGCTCTTTAAAGTTTGAATGCATTTCATCAGTCTCAATCAACTTCAAACAGACAAGTTTCTCTGAAAGGAGTTGGCTTCTTTCTTTATTTCTCGTTCCTTTTTAACAAGAAATTAGGGATTTCATATTTTTGTGACGCTGTTTTAAAATGCTCTGCTTATTTATTCATGTTGTCAGTTATGTGCAAAGCTGCAGTTCATCCTCATCATTCCAAGCTGGTTATATTTTTTTTCCCTCCTTTACACAGGCAAATGATTGCTGCGTAACAGCTATAAAACCTACTGCCTGTACATAAATAAATAACAGCTAGGCACAGTAAACGAGTTGCTGTTGGCTAAAAGCAGCTAAGGAGAGATGAATTTTATCCAGTAGCTGTTGGGGGGGGGGAGAACAACTAAAATGTCTGTAAATATTGATCTCACAAATTTTTTATGCTACTATATATATATATATATATATATATATATATATATATATATATATATATATATATATATATATATATCATTCTTTAGTATGTGAGTGTCTAGCTCAGTACAATAAATGGCAGACTGTGGAGGAGCACATGAAATAAAAGCTAGCTTGGAAAAGGAAATGCACATATATAAACAAACATGCAGAAAATGTTTGTGGCAATATAACAACAGTAGTGACACATGTTTATGGCAAAACAGAAAAGAAAATGCAGTGAAATGGGAGTAAACAGCGTTCTTGTGGTGCAGCGTTTGCTTACGAGATCCACTGACAAGATCACAGGAGCCGCGTCTCAGCAGTTTTTCCAAAGGTCACTGTACCGTCCTTGTGATTGGCACACATCTTACTAATGTATATTGCACTGAGGTTCTTAGGTACGGGCGCGTTTGATCCCGTTTGGAATAAAAAGGCTCTTGGACAGTATCCAGGTGGTTGTTGATTTAGATTGTTTTTCCAGGCATGAAAAGCATACAACAATCTGTTCATGTCTGAGCACAGATGCATTGTACAGTCAGTCAGTAATTGATTCTCTGCTGCTTGCGAGGATAATGACGGCAATGTATGCAGTTAATAGCTGTCACGCAGCATTTGCCAAAGTTTTTTTTGTTTAATCTCCTATTGTCTTTTTAAGATTAAGAATCCATTTTAAAATTATGTGCACCACTTCTGTGTACTTGAGTGCTTTATGTCTTTATGTATAATTGCTTTGCACACTTGTTCCTCAGAGGCTCTGTTAATACCGTGCTTGGCCATGTTACAATGATCTTTAAGGAGTAAATACCATCAGATCAAGTGAAGCTTAAGTGCTCCTAAAGACAATAAAAAAAAGAGCAAGCAGCGAACCAACACAGAATCTCAGCATGGCTGCTTTGTAGAATAACACTGTAACTCAATCCCCGTCCCATCTAAATAAATCCATAACCGACCATTCATGACAATAGGAAGCCATCTATTAGGGCCATTTGACAAAGTGGATGCTTGCCTGAATTCATTAATGCCAGTGGCTGGTACCGAAGAATACTGATGGACTCTTAATTGATATTTGGCCTCAAGAGTGGCCAGAGAAAATTGGATAAATGTTTCATTTTGGGATAATTAGTTGATTAACTTTAACTTCAGTATCACACTGAATGTTTATCACAAATAAATGTTTCTTCATATATAAGTGTGCTTTTTATATAAATAAAATGCATTGAAACACATTTAAAACCAAACATGAAACATGAAACATGAATAAATGACACATAATGTGCATTTACATCTTTTTCAAACAAGAAAAGTAGTTTTTAAAACTATTTTGTAACACCAAAAGACTACAGATGAACTTCCATGTATGGATGATATCACTGTGTGGAATTAGAAACTGAAAATGGATTGCTTTCTTGGAAAAAAAAAAACATACTGTAGTTGTTGGTAACAGGACAGAGTGAGAACTTTTTACTATCCCAATGATCCTCTATACAGGTAAAATGGTTGAACCTTGTAAAAGTAAATAGGTCAGGAGGTCTTACAGATGCAAACACTTTGTGCCTCAGGATTATTTAACAGGTGGCATCTGGACCAACCCAACGCTGAAAGATAAGGTCAGAGCACAGTTCATGCTATGGTAGATAAATTAAACAGATAATCAGCTGCTACAACATTGAAGCCACGCATAGATGTTGATTGGCAGCACAAAGTTGTTTGGGTAAGAAAACATTTCATTTTACTCTTCATGTGCCATCTTTAGGTAAAACAAAGTCCAGTGTCATCCACATATATTAATAACTTTCTCCAAGATGTTACAAAAGTTATTGGGCTACCTTGGTTCGAATGATTTTGGGTCGAGGGGGTGTTGTCAGGAGTTGGTGGGAGTAAATCCGGCTGTTTGGAGATTAATCTCACCCTATGACAGAGACTGCACTCTGTCATAGGGGGGTCGAGGAGTAGGTGACAAAGTCAGCTTTTCCAAGTTTTATGATTGATTTAATCCTTTAAATGTACCTTTTATTTTATTTTTATTTTAACTTTTTTATTTTTGTTTGAAGCATTTTGAGATACTCAATGCACTATCAATAATATTCAGCATTATTATCATTGTTATTAATATTTTTTAGTAATTATTATCATAATTGCCTCCCAGAACTTCATCTTTCTTGCTCTCAAACTGCCAGTAACACTTTACTCTTTCAAAAGATGTGGACCACATTGGTTTTGCATGTCTTAGGCATTGCCGACAGAATCTTTGTAGCTCACCTGCACGACGCCCACTTGTTGCACGCAAATTGCCGCTCCTTATTTGGATTCTTTGAAGATCAGGCCCTACGCATAGAAAAGTGAGACTTTCAGCTGATTTTTTTTCACTGCTGCTATGCTTCAAGTAGCCATTATATGGCTTACTCAAATAAATTAGTCTGGTGACATCAGTTTTTGCAGTAAAGTTCTGATTGGAGTAAGAGTGTCCTTCAGAACCTGAGCGGTGAAAACAACTCCCTGAATGCTGTCAGAGATGGAGGTTTCTGGGTTAGTGTCGGTGCCATGGCCATTCTCCATTGTGGTGAATCACAGACAGACCAGGCTTACTACTGAGCGCTTTTAAATCTCTGAGTGGAGTGCTGGTCGCATAGGGTTCCTTGCTACTGCAGTCAATATTTCTTCTTGCTGAATACATCGTCACATAAACCTTCACTATCTCCATCTCCAATCTGAGCTGGAGATTTTGCTGTTATTACTTTGGTCTTGAATGGACATTTTGTGATGCATCGATGCGTGAGTTTCGTGTTGTGTATGCAACATCATCACTCTTCGACAACTTTTGGCTGCCTTGTGCTTTTCTTGTGGATGTTTTTTCTTGTTTTCCGACATGGAAATATATATAGCTACAAGCCTGAACATAATTGAAAAGGAAAAGTTGTAAAAATGAAACATGCCCTTTCAGTCCTTTGAAACATTCTGAAAGTTTTCATCACATACAGGGACCGACAGTGCTTAAAATGGGACTGTTGTCATATTTAAAGATAATTGTGTCGGTTCTGAGCACAGTCTGTGCGTTGTGGCTCTGGGTGAGCTAATTGCTTTCCAAAACAAGTTTTACACCTCAGCAAGAGCTGTCAGATGTGTCTGTGGTCTTAAATGACTGCTTCTTCTTCGCTCGGTGCTCATGTTACTACCTCCACGGGGCACCGAATTAATCTGTTGGAAGTGAATCACTGGGTTACCCAATCCCTGGCATGGCCTCGCTCTAATATCTAGTTCAACATAGGTCGCCTGACGGCAAGAGATATGCTAATTCAATACCTTCTTTTTTACACATCATAAATAAGAGTCCCTTCCAAACCTGGATTTGTAGTAACTTCACCGTCCTTCTGCAGGACAATTTCTGCATCTTTCCAAACATCCAGCGCAGACGTCGCTCCACATCTTAAACGCAGGTTTGAAGGACAACGTGTGACACGCAGCATACATAAACCCATACATGTCTAACCGAGCAAAATCCCAACATTATCTGGAAGGACCAAACCATACTTTCCATGTCTCTTTTGATGTACAGCCGATTTCAGCTCATCTACTTAATAAATGAAAGCATAAGAAAGAGAGTTGCCGAGGATGATTATTTTTGGGGCTCCTTTATAGCTCTGCCCCTTCTCGGTGCCTGGGCGCCGTGATTTGTGGGGAGATTGAAATGAGGCTGGCTGGTCGAGCAGAGACCGGCTCTTGATTTACACACACTGTTAAATCACACAGACAGCCGGCTGCCGACACTGCCCACCTCCCCGCCTCAGATGCACATCTATCTCCATGCAGGGGCTCCTCCTGATTCCCAGCCTTATGGCACGGATAACATACAACCCAGAGTCCCAGACGCAGACCGCTGTTGACGGTGTGGAACGCTGTGGGTAACATCTGCCGGTAAATGATTCCCATTCAGCCCAAGGTTTCTCAAGAAGATACTGCTCCTAAACCTCGGGAAGACGAAGAGAACGCGTGGCAGAAAAATAGAGAAGTTGAGAAACCGGCATTCGGGCGATGTTAGAAAGGAAAGCCCACCCTGTGTAGAAATGGATTAATCTCTTTCAGGCAAACGTTTGCGTTTAGGTTCAAAGCAGAGAGATACAAACTGCATTTCTTTATCTTTAGTCATTAAAGTGAATTGTTTTAGCGCTGGAAATGGGATTACGCTGGTTGTAACTTAGCAAAAGTATTAGAGAATATTATCAATATAGTGAATAAATGTAAAAAGGATGTCCTAAATTAAATTTAGTGATGAGCATTTTCTCAATGTTTTTTCCCCTTGTGTTACATGGACTGAGATAAAAAAAAAAAAGACTAAATAACAACTTCATTACACCTGGGCAGAAATGTGGCTCAGTAAAAGCATTTGGGGCCTCTATGTAAATGTAATAAGTAGTAAATTAACTGTTAGACTGTGAGTTCAGTCATTGTTCATGACAAAAGACGAACAAAGCAACTGTAAATGTTTGATAGCAGAAATCAGAACAGATTATTCACGGCTCTGCAGACGTTCAATGCATCCGCACACAAACTTAACGGGCTGTCAAATCGATCAGTTCTGTTGAAGGAGCCTCTTCTTTAGGGGATTCAAGTAAATATTGTCTGCTTCTAAATTCTTGTTTTCGTATTTTGTTGTGATGTAAGATCCCTGAGAAACAATCCCTAATGTTAGGAAAAGGATGTCCAGATGCATCTAAAGGGGAAAAGCAACTTTATTTATTTCTTATTCCCTGCCCTTTGATGCACAAACAGCACAATTGTACGCTTTTTGCCATGACAGAAACATTTCAGGTTTTTATAAAACATTGCCAGCTCTTCCTCAAAATCCACTTCTGATAGATAATGTCTGCTCAATAATGTGAGCTAATCGTCCCCTGTGAAGGCTTTATGAATTAGATATGCAAACCCTGGTTTGCTCAAAATTTGCACAAGAAAAAAAAAAAACAAGAGTAGCCCCTCAGTGAATCAGCCTGAGCCAGACACTTTCTGATTGCTCAGTAAACAATTTGGTTGTGAATAAAGAATCAGGAGACCGCAGCAGATAATAATTGAATAGTGAACAGCCACATGAATGCCAGCAATAATGGCTTGTACGCGCAAAACAGTCAGGATGACTCAACTCGTTAAACTGCAGTTTGGCATTGACACACGACTTATTAACTGTACTGTGCAAACAACGACGGCGCACAAGACCAGCTTTTCAATTATTTCTGTTCTGTTCCGTTTGGGAAACAAAGAACAGTTCATCATGTCAAAAAGCAACAAAGGGGAGGGAGGCTGTTTGCTGGGACAGATTTTAGACTGAATTATTACAACTAAACACGCATTGTGGATTTTATTGAGAAGTTAAACGGGAGGAAACTATTTGCTCAAAACTATTAAGAATAACCACATTTTCACCACAAAACAATGAAGCTCCAGAATTGAAGTTGCTCCCACAGGTTTTATTTGTGAATAAAAATAAATATGTGAAACCAAAGCACTGACATGAGAAAAATGGGACAAAAAGGTAGGTAAATAAACTACACACTTGTCACATACATGTGCCTGAGCTTGTGTATTCAGCTGCGCATAACAAATGCTGTCTTGGTCTTGTCTGATTCAGCTTTTGGTGCAATTTCCAGATCCCTGAGGTTATAACGTACATCAGTTTAAACAATTATATGCATGTACAAACCGTGTGGGAATGCCCACTTATCACACCAATCAGTAAGGAGAGAGGTTCTGTGTTCCAGAGAGGTACGCACTTTGGGCAAAATATGCAAATACACCCAGGGACAAAAGGCAAAAACCTTGCGATGAAGCCAAATTCTCCAAAAGCAAAATATAGCCCAAAATACGGTTTCCATGTGTACGTGTCCTCTGGCCTGTAGAAAGAAAAATTCAAGTCTTTGAATCTGCCATAATGACATTATAATGCTTAAAGGACAAAAGGAAACCTATAAAACACCAGGGTAAAGCATGGGGTGGCAGTGTCATGATATGGTGGCAACAGGAATGTCAGGTGCATTTCACAAAATAAATGGCATTATGAAGAAACAAGGTTATTTCTAAATTAAACTAAATTTCAGAATTACTTTGCATGCTTTATTTTTTGTTTTAAAAAAACTTTAATGAATGGACCAACACACCATAATAGTATCTTGGTGTCATCCTTTCACACTTCTTTAAAGGGTTTGTGTTTGTATACTTGAGCCGGCATTTGTTGAGCGTTGCTAACAAGTCTGTTGCTAACAAGTCTGGTTTTTTGTAGGTTTAAACTTTGTAGAAGTTTAAAAGTTATGGAGCCACTGCTCTGTTCAGTCATTTATAACGACCAACAGAAAAAGAGCTCAACCCCAATTTGAAAATCCCAGCTGATGCACAATTTTGTTTTCATGCCAGTATTTTTGCTTCCTTTGTCATCTCTGAAGCAACAAATCCCCCATCTTGCATTACAAAGCTGTGGAAATGACCTAATTTAGCAGAAGTCGTATTTTGGAGAAAGGTTTCTGCTGCCGAAGCCGTCGGATGGCCTTTGACATGAAGTTTTGTTCTAATTATATCCTGCAAAGGTTTCAATCTGAACTGTGATCTGTCATATTGTGGCAAATTTTCTTTATCCTGAAACGTTGGAGCCAAGCTCCTTTTTTAACTGCAAGCTTAGTGTCATTGTAGCTTATTACCTTGTGTGCGCCACGGCTGGTATGAAGTACTTACTGGCAGAGGAACTGAGGCTGCTACTGGAGATTTTTCTCTGCTTAATCTTATTATTGCCAATGAATAAATAGAATACAGTTTTCTCCAGGCAGATGTATGTTTCCTAAATAATTGTGTCAACCTTAGGTATCGTTGTAGTATTAAATAGATTTTTCTTACAGTGGCAGGTAACTGTGTTAAAAAAGCAAATTGTGCACACTGGGAATTCGTGCTTGCACAAACCTCAGGGTAAATGCAAGTTATGTAAATGTAAAATGTTATTGCTTCATCTGTTTAAGTTGTTTAGTTACAAGACGACAGTTAAATTCTTTGAAAATAAATATGATCAGCTGTCCACAGGTACATGACAACAATACCTCAGCCTCGCACAGTGCCTTTCATATGCAGATGTGCACTTCTGGTGAAGATGTGCAAAAAGCCTTAAACAGAATTGATCTTCTGCTGTAGCAGCACGAACGCACAAAGAAAAAAAAATACAATTTAACATTTTTAAGAAACTAAGATTTCAATTAAATCACCAACACTGTATGGTTTGTCTCAGTCACAAAACAGGACAGGGCCAGACTGCAACGGACCATCCGGTCTCCAGAGAGGACTGTTCGGGCTGACCTTCCCTCCATCCAGGGCTTGCACAGGTCTAGGGTCAGGAAAGGAGTGCATGGCTAACATCTCTGCAGACCCCACACATCCTGCACACACAAACTGGACTTTTCCTTTCAGATCGTCGCTATAGAGCGTTGTAACCATCCGCCACAGGGACAGCTTCCACCTGCAGGCTTTCTCTCTGATGAACATCATACAGTCAGAGTAGTCAGTTAAACTGCTGGGAAACAGATAAGCCATATTTTGACTATTTTAACCTGCATTTTATTTTATATTTGGTGTACATAGAAATTTTATTTTTCATTTCCTGTAATGTCAGGGTTCAGTTTTGATTTGGGTTTTTATTTACTATTTTTCAGTTCTTCCTCCTGTCTGGGTTTAGTTAGGTTCTGGCTTTTGTTTTGGTTAGTTCAGTTTCCTCCTACCACTCCCACTCAGCCTTCCACTGCAGTTAGTCACACCTGCCAGCCACTAATTAGCCAGACTCACTTCACCTGCCAGCCTCCCTACTTAAGCCTCACTCTGCTGTCACTCCTTTGTCGGTCCGTCAGCATTCTACACCCTCTCCATGCCAGTCCCTCTGTAAGTCTTTGTATTCTGCTGCTTGTTCTTGGAGAAGCTTTGCTTTTTGTCCATCTGTCTCCTGTGAACTGCTAACCTGACAAGCTGCTCTAGAGAAACTCTGCTCTGTGCCCTGTTGTCTCCAGTGATCCGCTAACCTGATTAGCTGCTCTGAGTAAGCTCTGCTCCGTGCCTGGGGTCTCCAGTGATCGGCTAACCAAGCAGCACTTCACCTTCCTAGCCACCCAGCTTTAATGGACACTTTCTCCGGGCAATCAGCTCCAGTACCACCTCCTCCAGTCCAATAACAGACTTTGGTTTTCCTCTTCCAGCACTCCTTACTTTCAATAAACTATCAAAACGTGCTCTGTGTGTGTGCTCAACCCGGGTTCAAAAAGACAAATCCTGACATGTAAAGTTTCTATATTTATATTTAATGTCTGTAGGGTACCAGATAGGCACCAGGAACCCCCGCGACCCCATGAGAGATTAAGCGGGTCAGAAAATGGATGGATGGATGTAGGGTTTGAGCCTGTGAAACCGAAGTCAAATTCCTTGTTTTTGCAAATAAGCTGGGCCAATGCAGAATATTCGGATACCTGTGCACAGTTATTGGCTTCCCAAAAGCAACTTTTCACAATTGTTCTTGTCTTGTAATTTTTGTTGGTCCATGTAAAAAAACGTGGATCTAAACTTGAATAAAGCATAACTTGTTAAATATGAAGTTCTGTCACACATACAAAGTTTGTATGTCTCTCATAGTGAGCCCATTTAATTAGGTACACCTTGCTAGCACAGGGTTGCACCCAGCAGATTTCTTAGCTGCACATCCATGATATTAAGCTCCTGTTCCACCAAAGGTGGTCAAAGGTGCGCTATCGGGTTGAGATGTGGGGCTGCGGTGGCCTCGAGTATGATATTCATGGAAGCAGTCTGAAACGGTCGGCGGCATGGTGCATTGTCCTGCTGGAGGTAACCTTCAGCAGATGTGTACACTGTGGTCATAAGGGGATGGATATGGTCAGCGGTAATACTCAATAGGCTGTTTAAATGATGCTCGATCTGTCTGCCTGGGGCTGCAGCGGCCTTCCAGAGCCGGGTCCACCTGTTCCTTTCTGCTCCTGGGTGCAGCATGTTTCAGGCCTTCTTCTGTTCTTGCCATTTATAAATGTGCACCTCCAGGTGACAAACTCCCTCACAAACACCCACTCAGCACAAATACACTTATTCCTCACCCGCACGTAAGCACACACTGACACAATTCAAACAGTTAAAGGTTACACACACACACACAGTTTATGATTACTTTAATGTGGCCTGCCTGCTTTGATGCTGGACTGAGTCTTGATTTAATAAATTCAATCACACAACAAGGATACGGCGGTGAGATGTCATTTTTGCAGTTCAGAACTGCCCTGGCATATGTGGTTAACAAGCTTCTCCGTACGGTAAACCTGAAAAAAGCCCTGATAAAAGCAGACGATGCTCAATTGATGCAAAGCAGGGTGGATCCATGCTTTTATGCTGTTTATGACAAATGCTGCCCTTATTTAAATATTGCTGATAAAATGAGGACCCATTGGACCGTCTGTTGTTGTCTATTTTTGTTGAGCATGTGTGAATTGTAGCCTCAGGTTCACGTTTTTAGCTGACAGAAGCACCCGATGTGGTCTTCTGGTAAATGCAGCAGCTTTTACTCGGCTTTAAGTGTTGAGCACAGCCCTTTCAGTGGAACTTGCAGAAATATCTTAGAGGCGGTGACTATGTAAGGCACCTCACGCTCGTGCACAAAAGTTTTTGAATGTCTTGGAAAGCTGGAAATCGACCTGTTTGCACTGCAGCATCCAGATGTGTAGAAAGGTGCTGCTACAGTGCTGCTTCCATAAAACCTTGTACCTTTGTACCAGAGAAATGCAAGGCAGAATAATGTGATAGGGGTATGACCAGTCCTGTAAAATGAATGAAATTTGGGATGTTTCATTGTATACTTTTACTTTCTTATTAATTCACAAGCCGTTAAAATGCATAAAGCAAGATACAACTAATTAATTAAGTGTGTTTATCCTCATATATAACAAAATCTAAAAAAAAAAAAGGTTTTCAGAGCAGATATGAAAAGGTTGAAAAGAAATTAATATACAAGAAGCTTGGATGAGGACACAAATCTATCTTGCCAGAATACGCAGATGAGCCGGATAGCAAGATTGATATCAAAAAGCTTTTTGTTATAGAACTGCTGCCATTAATTAGTGTAAGATAATGTGCCTGTAAAAAAAAAAAAAAGTGTAAAAATAAACAAGGACTACCAATAGTGCCAGCATCTGTAAACATGACATATTTAAAGGAAGTTGCTAAGGGCTGAAATGATATTAATCCACATATTTTATCAAAGTAATTTGTGTGGAAGCAAGTTGCAGCATTTCATAGATCAGAAAATAGGTACGTTCATTTAGGCTCTGATGGTTACCTGGCAACTGCTTGAAAGTCTGCTAATGCTCAGGCACACGAAGAGTTTTATACTTTGTTTTATGTATTGTGCAAATGCTATATAATGTGTTAATTAGTGAGACTTAGCGATGCTGGTGGGCGGATGCGGTCACCCTTGGACACAAACACAGAGGCTCTTTTATTCCTTTATTTCCAGCTTTTTTTTCTATGGAAAGTTAAGGTATGCTGATGACGGCTGAAGCCTTGTATTTAGAGGATAGATTTAGGAGGGAAGATTTCTCTTTTCTTGTAACCTCCTGTCGAATACAAATAGGCTTGACCACACACAAGGTGAGTTTGAGTGTGAACGCCTGTGAAGCATTTTTCTACTTGACAGACGACCTCGAGAAGCTATTAACAGAAATTTTAAAACCATCCAGCTCTGACGTTCTCACCGCGTTTCTGTCGCATGGGGCGGTTTTCCCCAGCTCCACGCTCCGTCTTCTTACCTTCCTGTCTTTAATTAAGTTCAACACGTGCCGGTTTGTGGAGGAGTTTTCAAACAGAGCGATTAAACCCGACAAGGTTATCTCGGTGTCAGCGCCGCAAGTGGTTGCATTCCTGAAAAATCCTCCCCTATGTGTTTGATGTAAAGGCTTCACCTACACAGCCTTCTGTGATTTGGGAAATATACGGCTCATCAAGGCATGAGGCGGCTGATTGCCTCCTTTATCTTCACTATTTTATCAGCGTGGCAACTTGGCAGCTTAATAGATTCCTCCTACTCATTGTCTAACACTGTTTCAGAATTTATGGTTTAATAAGCTTATAAATAATCCCGCTTGTGTCCACAGACCCAGAGAAGGTGAGGAAATGTCAGCGCGCAGCCGTCGATACCGAGGGCAGGCTCTGTGATGGCGGACAAATGCCCGATAGCTTGGCTAAGCATTTTCCCAGAAAACGTCTTTAAAGAGGGGCAATTTAAGTTCAGGGAGCTTGTGACTCATCCTTCGTCTGTTCCCACCTGAGTCAGCCTAAGCTTGCTGCTTATGTGTGGGGGAAAAAAAAAAAGTTATTTGTTGTGACTTCTGTAAACACCAGAAACTGCAGTTTTCTATCCGGCTCCCTCCAAAGGAGACCTTGGCTGTCTGTCAGTATCTATCACTGCCTTTTACAACCGGCTGATACGCCTTTGACCTCTTCACTCATCATTAATAAAGTTGCAACAGTGGTCAGCAGCTTCCCAATGCATCTCTGTAACAAGGACCAACTAGGGCTTCATCAAATCCTCCCACGTGTGTTTATCAACTTAGCGCAAGGAAGCAAGGAAAAATTGTGTTCCGTCCAATGATGACAGGCGTTGTTTAGTCAGAGACAGCAATATGTTTGCCAAATGTTTCATCATCACAAATATCCACATATCCAAAGCCTAAATGTGTTTTCCTTTTAAATGTTCACCATCTGAACATGGTGGTCAGTTATATGCAATCTACATACTTAAAAGGGGGATGACATAGAAAGATTTTCATTCCTTTTTTAGCTTTCTTGAGTAACGACCAATGTAAACCTTTAAAAAACTAGTACCAGAAGTTTTAAAATTATCTCATTTAGCTGCTGTGGAAATTAGGTCACAGTCCAATGTGGCGTAGGAGAAATCCCTCCTCCTTATCTTTACCCCCTCCCAACTTTAGTTTCAAGACATTCACGGCAGTGAGAAATCAAAAGCAATTTTTAGCAAATTTGCTTAGCTTCTAGCATCCAATTACCAAGAGTACATATAGACCTAAACATATATTTATCCACAGAATTAAGTGAGCCAATAAGGCAGAATCTAAACCAGCAAACACATAATGCTGAAGTTGCTCAACTCTGATAAGAAAGGCCTTGTCAATAAATATATATATGTATATCTCCGTCCGTCCGTCCGTTTTCTTCCTCTTATCCGGGGTCGGGGCGCGTGGGTAGCAGCTTCAGTAGGGAGGCCCAGACGTCCCTCTCCCCGGCCACTTGGGCCAGCTCCTCAGGAGGAATCCCAAGGCGTTCCCAGGCCAGCCGGGAGACATAGTCCCTCCAGCGTGTCCTGGGTCTTCCCCTGGGCCTCCTCCCGGTGGGATGTGCCCTGAACACCTCACCAGGGAGGCGTCCAGGAGGCATCCTGACCAGATGCCCGAGCCACCTCAACTGGCTCCTCTCGACGTGGAGGAGCAGTGGCTCTACTCTGACTCCTCCCCGGATGACTGAGCTCCTCACCCTATCTCTAAGGGAGAGCCCAGACACACTACGGAGAAAACTCATTTCAGCCGCTTGTATCCGGGATCTCGTTCTTTCGGTCACGACCCAAAGCTCGTGACCATAGATGAGGGTAGGAATGTAGATCGACCGGTAAATCGAGAGCTTCGCCTTTTGGCTCAGCTCTCTCTTCACCACAACGGATTGGTACAGCGCCCGCTATATATATATATATATATATATATATATATATATATATATATATATATATATAAAGCAAACATTTTCTCAAACATTGACTTGGTAGAACGATTTTGTCTTCAGACTTCTACATCACAACATGTAAAAATGTAAAGATAAAGTGGAACATTGCAGTGTATAATATTAAAACAATGCAATGTGGAAATTAGTTATTATAACCTTGTAAATTTTATTTTGTTACCGAGGCATTGTAACAATCATACATTTGCAGGGTTTCTGTTGTTGACACTCTGATTAGCAGGCAATATAAGGCCCAGTGTCTCACCACGACATGTGAATGTCTGACATCACATGGCACAGAGAGACTGAGTTTTTTTAATGTGTAGAACACCATTGCATTAGCTGAGCAATAAAATCCTCATGTTTTACAGTAGATATGTTCTAATCTCTTAAATCTGTATTCAAGATTCCAAAACTAATTTTATGGTTAAATTCCAGATTTTTTAACTTGAATAGTTTTAAGTTCCTTTCAGCCAGTTATAAGTATAAATCAAAAGATGTACAATGTATTTGGGCAGATATTTCTCCAGTGGTCAGCATTTAAATATGGAAGACGGATGTGTGGAAAATTTCAGATAACATCCCGCACTGTTGAAGCAAGAAGGTCCTGGGTTCAAATCCCAGCCTAGGGTCTTTCTGCATAGGGTTTGCATTATTTCCTTGTGCTTGTGTGGGTTCTCTCCTGGTATGCCAGCTTCCTTCTTCAGTCCTAAAACATACCATGCTATACCAATTTTTTTATATAAAGCGCTTTAAAACAACCACAGCTGAAACAAAGTGCTGAACATAGCTGTAAACTATAAAAATAAATTAAAAGAACAAGACTATGGCAGAGGAACAATAAAAGACTAAACACAATAAAACCACTCCAAACTAAAAAAGTCAAAAACTAAGACTCGCTGGTGTTAAAAGAACAAATATAGGTTTTAATATGAGTTTTAAGATTAGACAGTGAAGGAGCCCTGCCTCCTCTTCATCATGGACCATGATACCAGCAGGAGCTGCTGTTCAGCCAACCCGAGGGGATGAGAAGTCAGAATGGATGACGAAGCTGAGAAAGACAAGGCGGGCCAAGGTTATTCAAACACTGAAAAACAAAAATATGAATTTTAAGATGAACTCTTAAATGCACAGGCAACAACTGGAGTGAGGCCAGAACAGGGGTGGCGTCGGTTTTTGGAGTACCAGTCAAGACACGCAGCAGCCTTTTGAACCATCTGAAGACCAGAGAGCAGTGACTGACTCACTCCAACATATGAGTCCACCACAGTAATCTAGGCGGGACGAAATAAAACCATGGATTACGGTTTGAAAGAGTTGCCTGGACAGACAAGATTTCCCATTTGACAACACCCTTAAATGAAAAAAGCAGGCTCTTACAACTGCTCCGATTTGACTTTCTAATTTAAAATATGTGTCTAACTTAAAACACAAACTGGTAACAGTTGATTTTAAAATAGGCTCTAAGGGGTCCTAAATCAACAGTAGTGGAGTCAGAGGGGCCTCTTGGTCCAAAACACTATCACATCTGGGGTTTTTTTTTTGTCAAAATTCAAAAAGTTCATGGCTAGCCAAGCTTTAATGTCCTCCAAGCAATCCAATAGGGCCTTCACTGTTAAACCACCCTCCTGCTTCAAGGGCAGCTAAATCTGACAATTATTTGCATAGAGATGAAAGGCAATTCCATATCAACGGAGATATGGAATTGCCTTGAGACAAAAAAATACAATGAAAAAAGCAGAGGCCCTAAAATTGAGCCTTGTGGGACACCGCACTACAGAGGAGCACGGGATGATTCAGTGTCTGACATGTTAATATAAAAACATTGATCAGCCAGGTAGGATCTGAATCAATTATGTGTGGTGTGTTAAATGCCTTTCAATTCAATTCAATTCAATTTTATTTATATAGCGCCAATTCATGAAGCGTGTCATCTCAAGTCACTTTACAAAGTCAAATTCAATCAGATTATACAGATTGGGTCAGATTATACAGATTGGTCAAAAATGTCCTATATAAGGGAAACCAGTTGATTGCATCAAGACAAGCAGCATTCACTCCTGGAGAAGCCAGAATAGTAGAAACTCTTCCAAGTTATTTTAATGTGATATTAAAATATTGGAGTTCACAGTTTCAAAGCAGTTAGGTAAAGCAGAATCATAAAACATGACATGGCCGTAGGTATGAGAGTGTGTGCAGGGTTGTTTGTCCCTCGTGTCTTTATGTTGTCCTGTGATGGACTGCCCACCTGTCCAGGGTGTACCCCACCTCTCCCCCAGTGACTCCTGGAAATCGACAGATGGAAAGTTCCTCTTTCTCACAGTTCAGCATGCTGTATTAGTCTGACTTTAGTTGCTGTCAATCTGCCATTTTGCATTTTATTGGTTGTTGGGGATAACTTGATTGAAATAAAGGTTAAGGGAATCAGTCTGATCTAAACATTTTAGTATTCTAAGTATGTTTTTTGAGTGATTTTTCACAGTACCTCTTTTTTTTCTAAATTGGAAGAAGTAGACCGACTAGACACACAGATACATTTTAATGGGATAACCTCAGAGGCTTTATATAAGACTGATTATGTGTCCTCATTGCAGATGGACCATTTTGAAGGAGCTGCTGGTTCCTGGGTATGGTGCAGCTCTTGATAAATCATCATTTTATCTAGAAATAAGATGCTCTAATGGTGAGTGCATTTAGTTTATTTAAATTAGCTGCAATATGCTTAACTATTTTATCCAGTTATGTATTTCCTCCCAATGTTTACATGAATGGCAATGATTCACAAGTGGGAAAATAGATTTTCTATTTGCAAATGGCTTGAGCCTTTAACTTGTGCAGTTAAATGTTTAAAAGTAAAAAAAAAAAAAAACTTTCAGCCGCTTCCATTCAGTGGTCATGTTTTATACAATTACTGCATGTCTCACTAATAGAATGTTTTCTGGTGATACAGTTTTTGGCAGAAATGGTAGTGTTCATGCATGCCTATGCACATCAATGTAACAATTCAGGTCAGAAACTAGACCTACATGAATGCTGCCAGACTTTTGTCATCATTATTGTTTTTATTACTGCTCAAAGATCAGTATATTTGTTTTTGTCACAAGTGATCACTTATAGGCTGCCTAGAGTGATTTTGTTCTTATTTTGATAAAGACACAGATCTGTTGCCCAACCGTCTTGTACTAAAGTGGATTAAATATGAACCAACCCAGGAGATCCTGTGAAATTTCCTGTGTTGGCACATCTTGGGCCCCTTTATTCTGAAAGTCCCTTTGGGCATCTGGGGTTTCGGTTCCACTGGCATCTGCCTTGTTGCTCTGGGGGGTGGGTGTTAGGCTCTTCACAACCACTATTGAGCATTTTTCTCATGAATAAACCTTCCATTCACAAGCGCACTCTTACATACACATACAGGTGTTTGGATTCAGGTATTTACAGACTCACTTCCATGCAGAAAGCCCCTATTATTATCTTCAGCTGTTGTATTAATTAATACTGTAAATACTTCAGTGATGGTATCAAGGCCTTAGTTGATTGTATCTTTAATACTTTATCGGTTGGTTGTGCTGTTCTTTTTACATCTCTCTTTGCAGGTGAAGAAGCAGACTGAGGATGTTGTATCATTGTCTCCCTTTTCTCTCCTCTTTCTTTCACTTTTTCTCCTTTTTTCTCTTCTACCTTCTTGTTTTAGTCTCCATTTAACATGAAATATTCCCTGCATAAATTATAAAAAAAACTACTTGCATGTATAAATCAAGCGGAGCACTATGGCGAAAGCGGTACGGCTCTACTTGTGAAAGTAAAATCTTTTGGGCTCTTTTTGGCATTAAGACAACAATTACTATTGCCACATTGCCAGACAGGACACTATTAGAAAGAAAAAAAGTGGATACATTTGTTCACTGTGTTTTTAAATGCGTTTAAATCCTGGTTTGAAAAGGATCAACTTCATATATAATGTGTGCAGCATTCAATTAACCCAAAGTGTCATTGTTTTCACAAATGACCGTGTAACAAATATCAAATGTTTGCTGCCCAGATATTGTGTGACAGAGTTCAGTTGTAAAAGCAGAGAGCCTGCGGTCGCTATATATCCACAGCATGCACCAATCAGTCTCCTGTCTCTGTGTTTGTAAGAATGAAAAATCTTTCAAACGGGCAACTTCTGTCATGTTTAAGTTACTGTCTGACCAGAAACTGGCTGTGGATCTTATAAAAAAACCCTCCTGCAATGCATCATTGAGTTATGTTAGATAACATATGTATTTTATCAGTCAGAATCTGAATCCATCATAAATGCATGAATCCTTTTTTATTCTCATTTTGCCTCTAAACAGAATGTGAGAAATTCAATTAAAACCACATTTTGACCCGTCCTTCACATCCACAAACCTTACATGCTTCAGTTAAGAAATCCACCAAAGACAGCTTTTATTCAGATCACACCTGGTTTATGTTAAAACAAACTTGAAGGAGTCAAAACAACAACAAAAAAAACAAGACAGACCTTGCTCTAACTCAGACTTGCAACATCTTCACTTTGTTCTAAGATAATTTTGTGTTTATAAGGTTAAATAACACTTTAACAGTCTGTTTCCTTTTGTTATATCAAACTAAATTGCACTCAATTAGAACTCTTCTGGATGAAATTTTCCATTTCCCCACACCTCACGTTGACCTCGGGTTTCTTATTAAGCTGAACTGTAGGCTAAAGCAGTTTAAAAGAGCTTCCACATTTATTTAGTCATCAGAAAAATATGTCATGAAGTATTAAATCTCACCTAAATATTCAATCAGGAAAGCATGAAAGAGAAAATATTAAAATGCAAACCACGGCTCCCTTTCTCCAGATTTACCTTAACTTTTAAATAAAATATAGATTAAAGTTTTCTCGGGAGAAGGAAATTCAGTGAGGTGAAGGCTGGTGCAGTAGCCTGAGAGAAACCTTAGGTGTAGGAAAAAGAGAAGGCACGCCTTCGCCTCTTCAGCCTTGGCAGACTGGGTTAGGTGCGACACAGCGTAGAGAAAAATCTTTCTTTCTGACTCTAAAAAAACTACAATGGCATAAATTATCTGAAAATGGACACTCAGTGTAAGGTCAGAGTTAGTGGCTCAACACAAACACTTGACAGTTTTGCTGTTTTTTTGCTTAATTACCAAGATCTTCTGTAGCTGAAACTATAATGAGGATCTTGTCTATTTGAGGCTGGAGCTTTGTGTTTTTTAATTGTTTTTGTAGGAGTGCTTGTAATTCACAATGTCATACTTTTGCAGCTTTGGGGATGTACCAAGAAAAGTTGGATATGAAAAGGAACCGTCTGCCGTCTGTCTTGTTCTAACGATGGCTTGTTACTATGCAAAGTTACCCACAGTTTAATGTAAGGAAAGGGTGAGAGCAATACATGCATTTATCTCGACTCAGCTGGACTATTGATATGCACTTAATGCTGGTGTCAGTCAAGCATCTCTTTTACATATTCAGCCTGTTGAAGAGGCTGCCTGTGCTCAGGACTTTCAGATGACCTCTCTGTGATACACACCGGGCGCTAGCAGCAACCTTATCAGACGGGATAGTTTCCAGCCTCAGCTTGGGCCCTTTGTCGGACATAGGTGTGAAATATTTGTGATGATATGTGGCATAAATAAGAAAGCTAAAAGGGTAACAAACAGGAATAAATAATCATACCTAAGTCATAATTTGTCAAATGTAACATGCCACAGACACAATATTAACCACTAAGTCATACCAAAAAAAGGAAAAAACTAAGCAACTAGACTTGTTTTCCGTAGTTGAAGACGTTTCGCTTCCTCTCCTGGAAGCTTTCTCAATTCAAAAAGTCTGGAGTAATGTGGAGTAACAAGCTTTATACCATTGCCCAACAAAGGCCTTGCAATGGCTTAGATAGCTTGCAAATTCAATCTAAGTCATATAAACTGGTTTTAATAAACATTAGAACTGTCAGGAAAATCCCTTTCAATGAACGACTTCATTACTGACAATAATCTTGATGTTATGTTTTAACAGAAAACATGGTTACATGAATTTAATGAAGCACCCATTCTGATAGAGTCAACGCTTCCAAACTACAATTTTCTTTGTCAGAGCAGACAGCAAAGGAAAGGTGGAGGAGTGGCAACATTGTTTAATGATTCACTAAAGTGTAAAAAGGTGTTTTGGGGAAAATTCGACTCTTTTAAATATTTGGGTCTCCAGGTAAAGAGCCCGGTGCAAACTATGTTTCTGAATGTTTACAGGCCTCCTAAGTTCAAATCAAACTTTTAAATGATCTTAGTGACATCCGATCTGTGATATGCGTTGATTATGACTGTGTAATTATTGTGGGAGACTTCAACTTTCACGTTGACAACCCTGAAGACAGAAGTGCAAAAGAACTGTGTGACACACTTAGAAACTTTGGTTTAAGTCAACATGTTAAACAGCCAACACATAAACAGGGACATATTTTAGACTTGATCATCACTAAAGGTCTAAACATTTCTAACGTCAATGTAACAGATGTTGCCTTATCCGATCACGTTTCCGTTACCTTTGAATGTATCATTTCCAGTGACTCATTTAGCCAAACAGACATCATAAGAAAACGCACCTTTAAGGACAATGCCACGGAAACTTTTATTCAAGCTTACTCTGCTACTTCAACCTTGGACTGCAACTCAGTAGATGAGCTAGTAGATAACTTTCATTCTAAAGTCTCAGACATCATTGACTGCATTGCTCCAGTTAAAGTGAAAGTTTCTTCCGGAAAGAAAAAAAATCTCCTTGGAGAAATGCTCCAGCAGTTAGAAGTGAAAAAAGGGAGTGTTGAAAATCTGAATGCAGGTGAAGAAAGACTAAACTCCAGGTTCACTATGACATCTATAAAGAGAGACTTTACAGAATCAACAAAAACATTAACAATACTTGTCCTATTTTCCACAGTCGACAGGTTAACAAATCCTCCTGTGTCCGTGGCTTCTGAACTCCACTCCTCCAGGGCCTGCAATGAATTTGCTAACTTCTTTACTGAGAAAATCCAAAAGATCAGAGGATCAGTTTGTACATCCATATTAAGTTTAGAACCAAAGCTCTAACACCAACTAGAACTTATCTTGACAAAATGTCCCAATTCAGCCAAATAAACTACAAAAACTTAGAGGAAACTGTTCAGCAGCTAAGTTCCTCCTCCTGCTGCCTTGATGTTATGCCAACTTTTTTTTTAAGAAAGTTTTGCCTGTCATAGCGTCTGATTTGACTCAAACCTCGCCATTATCAGTAAGATTTAAAAAAAAATCTTTGTTTCAACAATTAACTCCAAAGCCATTCCAGACCATCACAATACCACCAACATGTTTGACTGTAGGATGTTCTTTTTTTGCAAGGCTTTTAGTTTTGCATCACATTTTTTTTTATCATTGAATCATGAACACTGATCTTAATTAAGACAACTGACTCTTCAGGGCTTCAGACGTTGTTCTGGTTTGTTTTGTGACCTCCTGAATGATTTGTTGATGATCTCTTGGAGTAATTCTGATTGGCTGGCCACTCCTGGTAAATGTTCACCGCTGTTGCATGTTTTCTACATTTTTGGCTCTCACTGTGGTTTACTGTTCCAGACTGACAGATGACTTTTGTTTTGTTTCAGATTCAACATAAGGGGCCCTCAATTCTACAGCAGTAGTTAAATAAAAGCACCACATTAAAAAAAAAAAAAAATCCCTGTAAAATTTAAGAGCTTTCTGACGTAATGATGATGGGGGAGCATAATCTCTAGTTAAAATATCCAATGTCCGTTGGTTTTCTCTCATCAGCATGAGTTTTTCTTAATCTCAGTTCTGCTTAATTTATAATGCTGGTTTCGGATTAGTATTCCTGTGTGCCTGCTGCTGATTCACTCTCTTATTTGCGATCCCAGGGGATCAGCGATGGCTAGTGGTCCGCTTTGGTCTGACGTCACAGCTATTCATTATTCTGCTCCCCTGCAGTACTATTTATGTTGCATTTTAACAACTTGATTCTTGATTAATTATTACCAACTTGCTTTTCTTTGATGGCCGTTGCCGCACCAGATGGAAGAGGCACTGAGTTTTTCTGGATTCCTCAGCTGGCCATCAGCACCCTCTGTGCTTCCTAATGGCCTTTCCTGTTTATATAAGTAATATCTGCTCTGGTGACTGCAAGCATTTTCTTCCCTACATACTGAGAACCAATAATATCTTCCAAGGCCTCGCTCCACCCTCCCTATGGCAATGTAATAAACAGCACCTATTGGTCTTTGGATTTGGTCTTCCCCCTACATCCCTCTCCTCTGCCCCAGAAATCTGTCAGTGGTCTACTTTGATGTCCTTCCTCTTGTGTCTTTCCCTGCTGTGGATCTGCTTTTTCAGGCTCACAAGCTTTTTTTCTCCCCAGTTTTTTTTTTTTTCCATTGGGCTGCTAATCTGCCCCCATAGAGAGAGGAGACTTTTTTTTTTCTTTTTCCCTTCCCTGCAGTTGTGCCTGACGCCTATGAAAACATCTTATAGCACAGAGAAGGGTTTTAAATAAACTCAAACTTGTAAGTTTGACCATGTCTGAGTAAATCGGGGTGTGTTGTTGCTGTTTGCTGAATTAAAATATTTTTCTCAGCCTCAAACAGTCATTCTCCCATGTGGTCAATTGCATTCGAAAACAATTATTAGCTATTTGACCTCTTGCAGGTTACTGCGGTATATTCACATGAAACTACACTGTGCTGCCATTAAACAGACTGAAGTTATGCCAATGTACGCCTTAGTTGTAAAGCTTGCACACTAAAAAAAAATCAATATCTTTTGTCTGTGCTATGTTCAAAGTAACAACCTCTACTCAGTTTTATATTCTGCCTGACAGCTAAAACACTTTCTATTTACATGTACATAAAACTTCAGTTGGTAGGGGATTTATCCAGTACCATGTTCATCAGATCTATAACATTATCTCAAGATATATGGCAAATAACATTTCTCAGCAAATAGCTGCAGCTGTTTCTTCTGATGCTTATGTCTTATTCATTTTGATTGAAACTTGAAAAATAATGGCCTTTAAGGAGGTTTGTTTATTGATGTGTGAATTTTGCTGTAACTTGAGCAGATACCAATATAAGAAAATGCATATCACGGTTAGATTCCAATAGCCCATATTGCTAAATAAGACTTTGCAAACTGTTATCCTTCTTTTCTGTTCTTAAGGAAGTAAACAATTCTGACTCTGTGGTGGAGGGTGTTTGCTATGTTCTCCTATATGATGGGAAGGGTGATGCAGTGGAAGTATTCAGTCCGTTGCAGTCTTAAATTTGGATATCCTTGAACTAACGCACCTAGCAGTGTTGGTTTTGGCAGCTGTCTTATTCTTTTAGACTAAAATGCTTATTAGTTTTTGTAACATTCATTCATTTCTATTTGCAATAGTTTTAGTTCATAGAAACTAATTTTTTTTTTAGTTTTAGTCAGTTTTTGTTAAAGTGTATTCTCTATCTCTGTATACAAAGGGCACTATCTGTAAAGGTCTACAGACTACTTTGTCATTACCAAACAATCAAATGTGTTTCACTAAATCATTAAGAAAATAGAACCTTATATATATATATATATGTATATATATATATAATGACAATGTATTACACTTACTTTGAGGTGACAGTAACACAACTAAGCTACCGTTAGCATGAAGTTAGCAGCCCATCTGCTCCAGGAGTTAAGGAAACATAAAGCTTACGATGAAATCTATCACAAGCTTGATTGATGAGTCCCATTTTATATATATATATATATATATAGATAGATAGATAGAATATCTATCTTAACAGAATTTACAGTAACTTCCTTTGAAAGAACATCAGCATGATGAGCCTTCAGGTGCTGCTTAAGATTTGTGGTAGTTTCCCACCGAAAACGTGCCAACATTTACCACCGTCTCCCTCTACAATGCATTTGGTTTTTCTTTTGAATGGATCATAGTTAAACTATTTCTAAAGATCCTTTTGTAATTTCCGACCACAAAGGTCACGTGGAACATACTGCGGCCATCATGGTCCATCTATGAATTAATAAACTCAGGGTTCAAGCAAGAACAGGTTGGAGCAACGTTATGCTTTTTGAATGTCTGACAGGCCACCCACTAATTTTCATCTAATCTCGTCAATGAAAATTCACATACGTCTTGTCATGTTTTAGTCATAAACAAGCAATATTTATCGTCAACAATTTATCGTCATGAAAAAAGGGGCGTCCACAAAATCAATTTGTCATCCTTGATGAAAACAACTCTGGCACCTAGGAATCAGCTGATGACGGAAAACTTCTTCATCTCAATCCTTGACTTGTACTTATATTAAAGAGCCACCAGGTAATGTTGGCGCTGTTACTGAGAACGGAGGACTCAAACTGGCTAGTTTTAGAGTCATCGTGATGTTTTAAAATCATGCTGGAGTTACAGATTTATAAGGAACTGATTTGAAAGGAAACTGTCATTTCTATGACATGCCTGCTGTTTATGCAGATGGCAGGAGAAGGAGAAATTTCCAAATCACCAAATCTGTCAGTTTAATTCTTTGACATTTCTACCTCTGTCATGAAATGTGTTTAAACATGCTTTAAGATATTTGGAAATCTTGAATAAAACAATGGAAGTTATCAAATAAATTCATATAAAATGTCAGATTACCTATTTAAATGGTATATTCATTTTTCATGCATCATTTTTGTGTATATGCATTGCCCATGTACCCTTTTACAACTTTCTCATTTTGCCACACAAAAAAAGAGACGCATGATTTCTTTCCAAAAGGTCAGATCAGTCTGCAACATCAATGCTAAGCTCTACAAAGTGAAACACACACACACACACACACCTGGGGAAATGAAACTTTTACAACCTCTGATAGGAGCCTCACTCTCCTGGTTGTGAGATATATTATGCATTTTTTTTCATGTCTGTTGAAAGAAAATATGAATTGAACTAACAAAAATGTTTAGAGTTCTTGATGTATTTTTCTCACGATGTATAATGTCACCTGGGAGTTCCCATATTTTTGTATAAACATTATCTATTTTAATCCCTTTTTTTATTGAAAAAAAAACACATCTTTATTTTACAAATGAGCACAACCTAAATTCTACATGCGCACTAAAAACAAAAAAAAACTCTCACTATCTGATGGTAAATCTGACAAAATCCTGTTAGGTCCGTAAAGATGACCAACATTATTTAATTGGGACTGAAAGATCCAATTCAGATTTGACTTAACCATAGGCACACCTGTGGATGTGTTGTAAAACAACACCCTCAATGCAACCTTCTTTTGTTATATTGTTAAAAAAGAAATACACGCATATATATATATATATATATATATATATATATATATATATATATATATATATATATATATATATATATATATGTATGTATATGTGTGTGTATGCATGTATATGTATATATGTATGTCTGTGTATATATATGTGTAAATATGTATGTATGTACATGTGTATATGCTTGTCTCACTTCATCCATGTGTGTTTTCACTGCATAATGATGTATGAGTTAAAGGCTGTTCGAAATCGGCCCCGCAGCCCAAAGTTCCTTTCTTCCCCACGATAGAGTTGACCTGTTGACCTTATGTAAGGTTAAGGAACAGGAGCTAGGAACTATAATCAGAATATTTTGGATGCAGCCAGAGAATGTGGGCCTCCACAACCCTGGTCCAGGCTTTGCCTTAATTTCCAAAAGCCTCAAGGTGCCACCTCCAATTGGATGCATGTATAACCAGCATGGAGCTGCCCGAACTATCATACCGTTTGGAACGGAAATTATTTTAATAGTCCAGAGATAAACATGTTTTGGTGTGACGTGTGTGCCAGCCCCAGAAATAAAGTAAAGGATCAGGAGAAGATGCTGGCTAAAGCTGATGACCTCCGTCATAAATGGATAAGCAAGCTGCCAGAGTTGGAAAATGGCTTAAAGATGACAATGAGTGTGAGTGTGTCTCAATTCGGGGGCTGCATCCTTTGAAAGACGTATTTGTAGGCTGATCACGTCACAGCGGGGCGAAGAAGGCCGTCCCAATTCACGAATCCTTCAAAGACCACTTCAAATGCGGTCAACAGATGTGTCCTTCTTATGCCCGATTTGATGGATGGGTCTGGTGAATCCTTCATTGCTAATCTGTGACATAAAAGTAACTTTAAAAAGGTTTTTTGGGCGAGAAGTTAGCAATGTTTAACTGAAATACAACTCGGGTTGTTGACGTATTGCTTGATTTTAAAAATGCTCGGACCGCAGCACGCTCGCCTGGTCAGCTTTCAGCTGGCTCGCTATGCTAAGAGAGCGCCTTTCTCCCGGCTGATTGCCCTCAGACTCCCACTGGCTTCCAGCTGACCAGTGGGACAGGAGTCTAGGCTTTTTATCCCGAGAGAGAACGCCTTTTTCCTCCGGCACATTGCTTTCCAACTCCTGTTGGCTTTCAGCTATGAGAAATATTTCAGATATCTAATGATAATGTTTGGTTAGTTCATTTTTATTATTATTCTCTACAATTTAGATCTGATTTAAGCTTTGCTCAGAAAGTTATAGTGTCAGTGTTGGAAGATGTTTTCCTATTAAATAACACAAAATGATATTTGCCATCAGTGAATTTTGTTTAGTGGTATATTTCAACATAAAATTAAACATTTGGCTGATTTAGTAAATTACAATATATTAGAATATCTTTTTTTTATGGATACACATACCGATAAAAGATGATAAAGCAACATAATGAATATGTAAAGGGGAAAATAAAACCGTGTGCCGTTATTTACAGGGGAGACAACGTGATTTTTATGTTTCAACATAAGGGCGGGGACAGTCGGTGGAGGCTAGACCGTCCCATTTCACAAGCCGATCTCTTCCGGTCTTCCCTTTTTCTCTGCAAGGATGCAGCCCCTTGAATTGGGACAGACCCAAAGTCAGTGTTTCCGAGTGGAAGGTGTCTGTGAGGCGGGCAATCTACAAACCGGACTCAGTTACAGCAGTTCTGTTCAGAGGAATGGACCAAAATGCCAGCAAACTGTTCTCACAGAGTGTAGAGAGGTACCCAACGTGTTTAAACAAAGTCATGCAGTTAAAAGGGAATTCCTCCAAATAATAAAACGTATAAGCATTTGAAACATTTGAATTTAAAGAGAAAACAACTCTATCGATACTTGTCAATTAATTTTTCATTAAATTTTTCAGCTGTCTTTAGGATTTTTTAGAAATTTCGCCAAGCCGCTATTGCAATTTGTTTCGACATGTTACAAGATGAATCTTATAAGCAATTTTTTTTTTTTTTGTTCAGAAATAATCTGAAATAAAACTCTTCATAATAGTCTTTTATCTTCTGGTATGCGCTGGCATTTTCTTCTTGTGATCATATTTCAGCTTTAGCTATCAAAGAAGACCTTTACTTGCTGTTTTTAAAGGACACCTTGGCTGTTAAAAGCAGCAGACATTCTTACCAATGAGTCAGTCTACCTTTCTAGAAGGGGGCATAATAATCATATTACATTTGGCATTCTGAATTGGTTTTACTTTTCTTTAATATTGACAGAACAAGGCCACCCTGCTCTTACTAATTCTTCTCTTTTTTTCCCCCCGATACTTTCAGAGCAAATCCATCCTTTCTTTTATTATCTAGCAACAGGAAAAACTAAGGGGGGAAAAGAGGCTCTGCAGAGTTTGAAAATGAGAACAGGTCGTTTCGTAGTTCACGTATAGGTCAGTGGAAATTAAGGCCACAGTGGCATTCCAATATTTACTGACCTTTTAGCTCTGTTTTGATTTTTTACTGATTTATGAGAAAAAATATTATAGTGTGCAGAATGTGGGCCATTTCTACTGCTCTCCAGTTGGCTTCAGCTACATTATTGTCTAAAACAAATTGTTCTTCATTCAAGCCATTGTGTTTGAATAGTTCCAAAGGCTGAAGGTAAATAGGGGGGAGATCCACCTGATGATGACAAAAAGCTCCATAGGGCATCTTTTGCAGGATGTTTCATGTCAGACATATCGATAATCATAGCTGTGGTCTTCCAGCTACTTTCTAAAAGGCAGTACATTTTTACCATTTAACAATTATAACCATGGGAATCCACGGATAGAAATCCAGGTCTTGCAAATGGATGCGCCTCCCCTGGATGTTTTCACATTGCAGCCACAAACTTTTTAGTATTTTTATGTGAAAGACAAAAAAAGGTAGTTCATGTTTTTAAAGGAAAGAAAAAATTGTTATTTATTTACTTGAGGGGGGTCGTAATACTGGAGTAACCGCTAAAATCCACAGCTCAGGTGGAACTATCTGTCAACAGGACACTAAGTTGGTCATTATGAAAGGGTTGGATAACGAAAGCGATTGCTGAAAGAAATCTATTTGTCACAAACCATGTAGAGGAGTGGTTCTTAACTGGTCGGGGTTTGGGGCCCACCAGCACTCTTTATCGACAAAAGCAAATCAAGGACATTTTCTGGTTGTTTTTTTAATCCATAATAATTTTAAGGTATTATTGGGTGGGAGAAACCTGCTTTTATTTTACCTTAAAATAAGAGCCTCAGGGGTGGAGTTATAGTCGGCAAAGCCACTCATGCTAAGTATCCAGTCTGTCTCTGTGCTTTTGTTTTTTTTTAGCTGAATCACAGGTGGTAAGCCACATTGAGTGACACTGATATTGCTGAATGATGGGAGGATTTTTACTGCTTAGTTTCAAGGTAAGGACACTCAGTGACCACAGCACTGAGAGAGCCTTGCGTGTGTGAATTTGAGTCACCCACCAAGTGACCGTGTTCATTGACAACATGATTATTTCTGCCTTCAACCCAAAGGTATCAAATATTCAGCATTATCCCATTATTTCTCAGGATAATCATGCTCAATTAGTGGGTAGAAACTTTGTATGTCCTCTTCTATGGCATGTTTGGGAGTTTCTGTTTGTTGTTATTGCTTTTTATGGCATGTTTTGCCTAGACAAAAGCCAATAACCTATCGAAAATTGTGACCCACTTTTGTGTCTTGACCCAGCAGTTTTAATATTTTAGTGTAAAAAACAAAACATTGATTATGTGGAAGAGATAATCTGCCCAGACGGCACTAAATTTCTTTTAGCCATCAACAAAAGTGCTGGGTTGTAGAAAACCGATAATAATTAATTCATTTGTATGACCAATCTAGTTTTGAAAATATGTACTTTCAGTTTGAGTTTGAGCTGTTTTGCTAAGAAGAATAAGCAAAAAGTGTGTAGAGCTGCAAAGCTACTTAAAAGAGATGCTGTTCAAATCCAAAGATTGACTATTTAAAAAACTAAATAAATAAATATTAAATTAAATCTCACTTTGGACCACTTAAAAAGGTTATGACTATTTTTTATTTATTTTTTTACATATAAAGACTAAGGGATTACTTAAAATAGTTGCATGAGAATGTACCTATATTATCCTATGAATCACAAGATAACTTGTCAGTTAAGTTTAATTCAGTTATACTATATTGATCCCAAAGGGTAATTACATGGTTTTCTAGCACAAACTAATCCAGTTTCTTCAAAGAGTCGTAAATGCTGATGGCTGTGGGTAGGAAGGATCTCCTGCAATAGTCTGTTCCACAGCAGATCTCATGATGTTTAAAAACACTGTATTATTGTCTCCTGAAGAGACTACTCAGGATTGTAAACTTTGTTCTTCATTTCATGCAGCATTCTTCCATGACCCTCATCTCTAGAGTCTCCAGAGACAAAGTAAGCCATCTTTATTGGCTTGTTGAACTTTTTAAGTCGCTGACTCTGCTCCTCCAAGCACAACAGATGGTAGGAGGATAGATTATATTCTCCACAACAGACATAAGTACAAGAGGTGTGACATCTTGTTTCATACACTGAAGGATAATCTATTTATTTTACCACAGGGGTAAAACAGCGTTTTGGTAAGAGTTCTCAAAAAATTACTACTTTATTCTCAAAACGTTATGGCTTTATTCTCATAATTTCCAAAAAAAGTGGGGAAAAATACTCCCACCCCGCCAAAAAGGAGTCTCTGACCCTGTTATTTTGAGGGTTGCAGGCTGAGAATTGGGGAACCCCTGGTCCAGATGACAGTAGACAGTTTTTTCAAGGATGTGTTTGATGACGTCTTCACCTCAAACTCCATGGGAACAAAGAAACGGCAATGGGTCGTAAACTGAGTCGCCAGCCTTGTTTGAGACTTATGACGGTGATGTAGATTAAACAAACAGAATAAAATGTACTGTAAAACGTGTGAAGATATTATTTTAGTGTGTGTGTGTGTGTGTGTGTGTGTGTATCCAATCTGAGATGAGGTTTGTTTTCATTGAAACTTATTAATATTTATAACATTTAGATTTTTTTTTTTGTTTGTTTTATTAAATTGTTATACATCAGCCAACAGAACTTAAACAAAATTTGTGGAACACAAACTTAGACTGGACACAAGACTGTTTCCATCATATTTGCTCAGATTTTGTGAAAGCTGCATTTTAGTTCGTAATCTTGCAATAAGAAGGAGAGCTTGAAGATGCATCATCGTCCAATGGATAAAATTTAGCTTTTCTTGGATTTTCCTTTTTCAACCTAATTTTTACACCTGGTCTACCATTTGTTACGGGTTGCAGCTGTAACCCTTAAAATCCATTAACTTCTTTTGCTTTTCTATCTACAGCTGAAAGCTGAAAAAATTAAGACAATCAAAATTGTCCTTGTGTTTGTGTCTTTAAATGATCTTTAACACAAACCAACAAGCTAAAGAGTAGGAAAGAATGTTTTTTTTTTTTTAAAGAAAGGACTTGGCTTTCTATTGTGAATCACTGCTTTGAAGCCTCAAGGTTGGTATTTGTTCATCTTCATGCTGTTTATATATACTTTTTTTGTCCTGCGGCCTAAAGTATCAACAGGCATGTACTGCATTACCTTCATGACCATATCAAGACAAATCCAAAGGGAAAATATTAACAAACTCATGAGAAAAAGCAACATTTTTGTGATAAAAATGTTTTAGTATGTTGCGAAAAAGACGCTAAAGTATTTCTAAAAGAAGCCACAGATGTTTGAAGCCAGACTGCAGCAACTAATGGATGTATTCCAAAGACTTACCACAGGGATGTTACATCTGAGGGCAGAGACATGCCCTCAGATGTAACATCGTTTTTTTTTAATGTCACATTCATGGCTTTACATTAATAATGACACTATACCGGCAGCTACATGTACAGTAGCGTGTAAAGCCACCCCTGTTAAAGATCATTAATACACCTTAACATTGATTCATCTTTTATCACATTAAAGATAATCTCTTGCTAAACATTTAATAAAAGGCAACTTTAATTTGAGAATAAATCAAATAAATCTGATAAATCTAAAACTAATTGTAAACAAAATCACCAGTGGCGAAGTTATTAGTGGTCCTAACAATTCCTTTTAATTTAATTTAAGGGTTTCTTTTCAATATATTTTAGTTTTTCCAGATTTCCTAGCATTTCTAGGAGGTTTTGTTAGAAGCCCAGTACATTCTGTTCTCCTGGGATAAATTCGATGTGCCTGAGGGACACAATTCTTTAGCCACTAAGCTGGGTGAGGACCTACATTTACTTTGTCACCAAACACAACGAGGAGTACGGTAAAGGTAGAAAACTCATCTAAAGAGTTAATTTGGAGAACTGCAGCAAAAGCACAATGAAGGATCTGTAATGCTGTGTGGCTGTTTCTCTGCCCTAGGGAACGTTTTTAGAGTTCATTGCATCATAAACTATTTAATATCCCAGGACATTTTAATCAAAATCTGGTAGCTTCTGCCAGAAATGTGTTGTCATTGGACCTTTCAAATGGATACTAATCCTAAACGCAGGGCCAAATCCACACAAAAGTAGCTCTGCAGACACAAAATCAAACTTCTTCTATCAACATCTCCATCCCCAGCCATAAATCGTGTAGAATATCTGGAGGATATGCTGAGTGGAGGAGAGTATGAGAATGACCTAAAGAGATTGTGCAAATAAAATTGGTCAAAGATGCCGCTCTCTGAAATGTCCTAATATATTTAACACATAGGAGAAAGCCAACATCTGCTTTATTGGGGTTTACAAAGTATTAACACAGAGGTGTGGATAATTGTGCCATCGGTGGTTTTGTTAATTACAGTTTTTACCTTAGAACCCTAACCCTTGATTACATTTCTTAAAACTAAAGTTTTCTATAAAAGAAATGTTGTTTAAGATTATGTTAGAATTCAACTTTTTTACTAGTGGTGCCAATAGATGTACACAAATTTGGTTATACTTACAACTAGACATTTATTGACATAATTAATTTGTGACTCTTCCTTCTAAACCAGAAATGTACGCTTGCACCTTGCAATGACTCCCTTTTTTTTTTCTTACAGGTTGCTTTTTCACAGGTACACTGCACCACTTTTGCAATACATCAGCATAATTTCTTAGCAGAATTCCTCGTATAGTAGCACACTGAGGTGCAATCCAAATGGATTGAATCCGTCTGCAAATATTTTGGCAACAGGTATGCGTGTCAAATGACAGCAGGGCCATTAAATTATTAATTCAGTCAGTGTTAATGCTATTAGTTCTTCCTTCTTTGCTGCAGTAATAGCTCAGATGTTTGACATCCTGTGCGCTGCTTTCCAAATAGTTATTTTGGACGCCGATAAATACCTTTTCCATGATGGTGTAATTGATTTTTTTTCTCTGTTCTACATTGTAAAGTATTACTTAGTGTAATTTTCTTCTGACAAGAGGTGGAAATGATGCAATCCATATTCATCTGTTCATTTTAACAGAACCAGGATTTATAATCAATTTTATTCTAGCACAAAACAGGGCAAAAAACAAAACCAAACAATTTTCAAACTGAAAACCAACACTTTAGCCAGAAAAAAAGATTAGAAAGTGAGAACAAAGTTCAAAACTATTTTTCTGATTAAATTTTTTTTTTTACGCTTCAGACAAAATGACAACCAGCCTTTATATTATTACCTAGTCACTGGTACTAGTAGGAGAACCAGAAGAAGAGGAATCCAAGACAGACTGAAAAAGCTGTGCAGATTCTTCAGTATCATAATCTTTCCACTGAGATGTGTGCCGTGTGTTGACATAAACAGTTTAGATCAGTATAACATGTTGTTTTACAATAATAATCCCATAAACATAGAATATCTTTGACACTTTAAAGACATTCTCAGTTCCCATAGTTCCTGAATGCAACTGCTGGGAATGTGTAGTCCAGCGCTGTGTTGAGCTGTCAGTCATGATTCAACACCCCAGTTTTTGGAGGTCCCAACCACATGCCTAAACAGGGCCAGAAGTTTAAAATTCTGTTTCAAACTTTAAAAATGTAAGAAAAAAAACTTTTCAGTTTCAATTCTTTTTTTCTTTTTCTTTTTTCCGTTTTAATTTTTTTTCTTTGTTTTTTCCAACAAACTATATGATGCCAATTTAGCGCTACATAAGGGGGCTCTGGACAGATGAGTCTATTATTGAATTTTAAGGTTACAAAGCTTCTGAAAAACTACCACTGCATCACCCTGAACACACCATTAGTCCCTTTTCCAGGCTTTCAAATCCCGGGTAGCGTTTCCATATACATTTAGCCAGCTAATTTCACTTTCCTCGGGCTTTACTCTCAAGGGGCTTTGTTCCCTCAAGTGACCAAGTACTTTCTTTGCTTCTCTGCTTTGCCCTCCCAAGGCTTGTTGAGAGGATGTGGTTGTGTGCAGCAAGAAAAAACTGTCCATCACAAGGGGAAGTACGGAACAGTAAGGAGTTGATTAGTTTACAAACCTATCAATTTTCTAACCTTAATTTATCACACACAGTATTTTTAAAATGTTTTTAGGTGAGAAAGCTCACTTCCAAACTTCATCTGTGCAGTCAGTTTATCAGGATTATGAGACAATTTTTATACTGCTTGGACTTGTCCGGAGTGGCAGAGACCCGCTGGCGGGGTGGTCTCTCCAGGGGGGGTGCGGGGGAACCCCCCTGCTGCTGCTGCACGTAAGTCAGCCAGACCGTCTGGGAATTTACCGCAGACTGGATTGGTTCGTTGTGGCTGAAAAGGTAATATAAAGCGTTTGCTAAGTTTGTGGGGAATGTCTATCAGATATCAAATGTGAAATTCTTGGCTGGATGTTTTCTGCGTTTTAAATTATTTATAAACTGTTTTGCCACAGTTCTGAATTAGACTTAGATATTTTAGTACCAATGATCAAAAAGAAGGCCTTTCATTTTCCTTGAGCACAGAAAACACACATTTACGTAAGACTGGCTCTTCATCTAAGCCTAAATTGGTGGACTGTGAACTCTTTTACTATTTACAAACCACAGATAGTCACCCTGTATTTAATAACCTAAACCAGATCGAAACAAACTGGCTCTTTTTTCTTCTGTAGCGGGAGGAGTAGAGAAAATGCAGCCAATCTGCGCTGCGCATATATGGTATAACCTATAAAGATTATTTTAAGTCTTCGGTACTGTACTGAAAAGTCCCCCTGGTTATTCTTGCCAAGGATGAGGAAACACAAAAACACAAAAAGCCCCAGGCTTTGGTTTACCCCAGGAAACCAACGCCTGGGTCTTTAAATGGCTTTGTAATGGAAAATGAGTTATTGTCACTGTGAAACTTGGTGGTGGTAACACCATGGTGTGGGGATGCATGTATCCAGCCCAGTTGGGGAAGCTGGGCCGGGCTTAAGGGAAGATGGGTGGTGCTAAAAACAGGCAAATCCTGGATGAACACCTATTGAAGGCTACAAAAGATTTGAGGCTGGGCTAGAGGTTCCACCTCTGTCAGGACAAGAACCTTAAACATAAAGTCAATGATGCAATCAAATGGCTTATATTTACACAATGGAATGGCACATCAAGGTTTATACAAAAATCCAATACAAAATCTGTTGCAAGACCTGAAATTCTGTTTAGTCATTCTTCATCCCGTCTAACTGAGCTTGAGCCTGTTTGCAAAGAAGTCTCTAGAAATGCTAATGCTGGTAGAAACACACCCCGAAACACTTGCAGCCATAACTGCAGTAAAAGTTGTTTCTACAAATTATTGACAACAAATACAAAGGTACACCACATTTTTCAGATCTTTATTTTGTTGCAAATATTGGAAACAATGTATTATTTTCCTTTCACTTTACATTAACTCAGTACTCTGTGTATCACATAAAATTGCAACGGCCCTACAGTAGATTGGAACCTTTTGCAGGCAAATGATTAAAATAGCAGTTCTTAGTATAGGGCTTTTTCCCAGTAATCATTGTCAAAATATCTCAATTCTTTTGTGGGGTAACATTTAGTTGGGCTCCAGCTGAGAAGTGCCTGAAACCAGCAATTCTACAATTGCAGTTGTCTGGCTGGAGCCGCCATCATTCCAGCTGCTTGCTGTGGGGAAAAGGTTATCTGCGATTTGCCTCATTAAGCTGAAAAATGCCAAAGCTGCCCTGTCCCTCTAACAAATCCAGATTCCTGGCCACTTCCACAGGAAAACCCTGGGCATTTTTGGGTTGAAATCCATTTGCTCTGGCCTTTATTGTAGCCAGACGGCACAGGTCAATGTAAAAATAAATGACCAAGGTGAAGCATTCTTGTTCCTTTTTTCAACCTGTCCTCACACACCGTCTGTTTCATTACTACCTATGGTGAGGTGTTTTTTTTTTTCTCTATCTCTCATCCTGAGGCTCTGTGCTGTTTCAGAGCGGACAGCGTATCAGAATGAGTGACAGAGTGAACTTGACGAAGTGAAAGGGGTAGAAATTACAATATGCTTCCTGCCACAAGGTGAAAGAGTCCTTTTAGAAGCATAAAAGAACCTCTACAGTATTTCTATATGCTATATAGTCCGCTTTAAGTTCAAGTGTAAATGTATAAATACTTTCCAGTATGAGAAATAGTGCCGTGAAACGTTTTTTTTATTTTTTAACATTTAAATGTTTTGAATCATCAAACTTTAAAGTCAAACAAGGATAAGTGAGTGAATAGGAACACAAATCTGAAATGTTAATTTAATTTCTTCAGGAGAAAAAAAGTTACCCATTCCAACCTGCCGCTGTGTGGAAAACGTAATTTCCCTTAAACCTATTGTACCACCTTCTGGGAGCAATAACTGTAAATTAGTTTTTTACATTACTGTGGAAGAATTTTGACCCAACCTGCTTTACAAATTTGTTTTAATTTGGCAACATCGGCAGTGTTTGATCGTGACTGACCTGTTTTAACTAGATTCAGGTCCAGACTTTGACTAGGCCACTTTGAAACCTTAATTTTGTGTTTTATTTTTGTTTTTTTAGCCATTCAGGATGGACTTACCAGTGTGTTTGCATCACTGACCTGCTGAATAACTCCAGTGAGGAGGTTACAGACAGCACCATGCTCTTTGAAGATGTTTTGCTACAGAGCAGAACTCATGGTTCTGTTACTGGTCAAGTTTCCAGATCCTGAAGCCCTGAAGCAGTCCTCGGCCATCACATTAAAACCACCACCTTTGACTTGCATATTGTTGCTTTTCTGACAGGCGGTGTTAGTTTTAAACCAGATCTGTCATCCAAAAAGTTGCACTCAGTCCACAGAATATTTTAAAATAAGTTATCAAAGGTGTTTTTTTTTTTGGGCAAATGTGAGATGGACCTTTGTGTTGTTTTTTCTCAGTACATGATTTGGTGTTGGAGATCTTGCATGGGTGCAATTTTTGCCCAGTCTCTCTTTCTTACTGCTGAATCATGAAAACTGACTTTAACTGAGACAATTAGAGTTTGCTGGGGCGTTTTTAGACATTCCTTTGTGACCACACCGATGAGCGATTAATTTGTTTATGGGATAATTTTGATAAATTTTGATAAGGATGAGGACACTCTTGTGAAGGTTCCTCAGTGTTCCATGTTTTCCATTAATGGGCGATGACTCTGAGGTTTGCTACAAGTCCTAAAGCCTCACAAATGGCTCCCTAACCCTTTTCAGACTAATAGAAGTTAAATATTTTGTTCAGTTTCTTTAAATCAGGAAATGATACATTACTTTTTGAGATCCCTTAGCCTATCAGAAAGTGTTTATTTTAGTAATTTTGTGACTCTATGGATTTTGGCAGTATCCCAACTGAGTGTGGCAAGTGAAACTGAAAATGTTTATAACAATTAATTCATGATTTACCAATATTTTACACATTGACATGTTTCCACAAAAACAAATAATTTCAAATAAAACATTTTTATCAACAAAGGTAATTTTATTTCATTATTTTAAAGATCCAAAACCTCTTAATGTTACAAAAAAGCAAAAAGGAGAAAGAAAAATCAGTAAGGGGGCACACACTTTTGCATAGCTCCATATTTACGTAACCATTTTATTTTCTCCACAGATAAAACACTGAGCAAATATTATTTCAGATTTTTAAACAGTTTACATATGAATGGGTCCCTGAGAAAATGCCTTGTAAGCATCAGAGGGGCTTATAAACCATTTGAATCTTTTATAGGTCAACAAGACCTGAGAGGAAACTTGCAGAAGTGCTTGGATTTAAATGATAAATCTCATTGAACTGCTGGGACGTTTGAATATTTAAACACCTCTTCATAATTCACGTTCATCTTCAACACTTCACACCGCTCTCGTTTCTGATGCCCGGGTTCCCCGTCGTGTCGACTAAAAGCTGCCAGCGGTCCGGCGGGGTGACCTGATTATAGGCAGGATCGTATTGTAGCTGTGAGTCGCGGGCTTGATCTCCAGTCTGGGTCACATTTCATAGCCGTCGGTAATCCTCACAAACTGTGCATATCCGCGATAGTGAAACCTTTCGCGTCGCAGGGGCATGAAATCCAAACATGCATAGCTGGATGTGTGGGGAAACTGTTTTATAATTATCCAAGCTGTAATTTGGTGATTAACTGCTCTGAGATAAAGATTAATTGCAGAAGTATTTTGACTGTAGAACAGATAATTGCCTCTTTTCAGCAGACTGTAAAAGGATGTTGCTCAGAGCTACTGTGTGTTTGGTGCGTGTGCATACAAACAATTTTGGAAGGAATTAGATGAAACTGTGCAGAGAAACATCGGCACTTGTATTTGCTGCACAGTGCATCTCGGCTTAAGCAGAAGGAGTCCGCAGATTTGAAGTGACTGGTCCAGTGTTTTTAACACATGCAGAGATTTTAGGATACTCCAGTACGAAGGAGCTTTTAAGGAGAGCACAACTCAGCAGCATCAAAGACGTCCTACTGCTCCAGCAACACAAAAAAAAAAAACACACGAGTGTTGTGTGTTTCTTTTTACACAGAAAATTGTTGTGTTAAATTTGATAAAACATTTTCTCCAGAGCGGAGAATCAGTACTTGATGAGCATTTATTTTCTGTGCTGGTTTGCTCTCGTCACCGTCTAACATGCCTTCCCTGAAAAATACATTTGTTACTCGACTCTGTTGCCATTTGAGACTGCTGAAGGTCAAGCTGGGAATTTACTGACACCGTCTGCCTTGCTGGCTATTCCCAAACAGCTTTGTCAGTGTTTATGTGGTAGGTGGGGATAGGCAGCCTTTCCAGTTTATCACATAAGAAGCGGAGAAAAATGGTTCAGGAACCTGTTGTGAAGTCATGGTGTTCTTACAGCTTGACAAGGGGTCATATTTAAGACATAGAATATCTGAAGAAAAGCACTAAACAAAAAAGTTTGGGTGACTAAGGGAACTTTTGTATGCACCTTCAAATTGACAAAACAAATTACAATTTTGAAGCAGATAACTATGTTTACTCTTGAAGGACAAGTTGTTTGGCAAAGATGCGCCGTGCCTTGCAAAATTATTCACACTCCCTTGAACCTTAGGGCCCATAGGGGCGCTCGGGCGCTTCCCTCCCTAGATGTGAAGAGGAAAAGTCCTAATATATATAGATTTTAAAAGTATTATCAATGTCAGTTTTACTTAATAGTATGTGGCTACATGTAATATGAATTATTAAAACAACACTTCTACCAATTGACTCTCATTCAACAGTGCATTTCCACCGACAGAACGTATCATTTCTCTTCTTGGACGCTCATTCAAAGCGCCCCTGAAGTGTAGCGAAATAACCAATTGTATAATGTTGCTAGGGAAAATTAATAAATATTTGGCCAATCAGCATCGCCAAAATTCATGGCTTTTGGGCTCCTGGAATTTTCGCCCCTGCTACAGTGATATAGAGGATGTAGCTAGTAGTCAGGCAGGCAGTGAGGTAGAGATTATGACGACGACGACAGTTGAACTTGAAGAGCAGCTTTCACACAATTCAGTGAGATCTTTACTGAGTTACCATTTTGCGAGAAGGACGATTGTGGAAAAAATCCATGTAAAGGAGCTGAGACCTGACAAGCTCGAAATAAATTTAACGCAGCGAACCGAGGAAAAAGCTAAATCCTACAACCAGACTTTTAGCAGGAGTTGGTTGACAGCCTGTGGGACAGCTAATGTACTTTTCTGTTTCCCCTGCATTCTTTTTAAAAGTGACCACTGGTCACAGTATGGTGTTTGCTTACTTTGAGTGTTTGGTGACAAATAGTGAATTTCAGTGTTGTATTTCATACTGTTCCTTTCCAAAATAAGACCTAATATAGCTGTAAATGGTTAACTGTGTCTGGAAACTGCTGATTCTGAGAAGGGAATTAAATGCTTTTTGTGGAATTGTAGTAATTTTCCGACTTTTAATTTGAATGCATGTACTGGGTTAGGCAGGGAAATCTATTGGCCAGTCCCACCAAGATTTTTTATCACCAGCCGCCACTGATTACAACATTTTAGTTGGATTTTATGTGGTAGAACCAGTACAAAACAGTAAATAATGGTGATATGGAAGTAAAATGATACATATTCTTTATCTTTTTGTTTTACTAAATACTATTTAATAATAAATGTGGCAAAAATATGTATGCAGTCCACTTTGTAGAACCACGATTGATGATGGGCATCTTAGAAAAATTAATTGTCAAGTCTTACTATAGCTTCTTCATTGGTATTAGGCCTAGACTTTGACTGGGCCATGAATATGCTTTATTTAGACAATTTCATTGTAGCTCCTGCTGTATAGTTGTCCTGTAGGGAAAATTAAACTCTAAGTCTTGTGTCTTTGGGAGCCTCTAACAAGTTTTCCTCCAAGATTCCTTGTATTTAGCTCCATATATCTTTCCATCAACTCTGAACAGCTTCACCGTACCTGCTGAAAAAAGCATCTCCACAGTATGATGCTTCCACTTACTTTTACCATGTGGATGGTGTTTGGGGAGAAATGCAGCATTGGGTTTCCTGACAAAACACATTTCACAAGTAGGCAAAAAGAGTTCAGTTTTGGTCTCACCTGACCAGAGAACCTCCCTCCGCTGGCTCGCCGTGTCCCTTACAAGGCCTACAAGTCCCTTACAAGAACCAGATTTCTAATAGTTGTTTTTTTTTTTCAGCAATTGCCTTCTTCTTGCCAGATTTGTGGAGTGCATGACTAATAGTATTGCTCTCAACAGATTATCTCAAGTGAGCAGCAGATCTCTGCAGCTCCTCCAAAGTTGCCATGAGCCTGGCAGTTTAGCTGCACACAGTATTGGCTGTTGATAAAATCTTTTGAAGGGCCCACTGTGATTATACACAACAAATAACTCAAGTTGAATGTAAATCCAGCCATGTTCACTTGCCTGCTGCTGGATTTGTAAATCTGGTCGGTCCATTGAAAATTCCTTTATCCGCTTTTTTTTTTCCTCCGGCGAAAACCTTGTGAAATTTCCATGCTGTTAATAAATTTATTTACTTTCCCTGTGCCATTGTCTCCTGTCTTGTCATTTTTGTCGGACTCTTTCATTTGCATTTGAAGGTGTAATTAACATTTACATCAAAGCTGCAGAGGGTGTGACTTAGATTGACAGGTATCCTGTATCTATCAGATTGGTTGAAGAATAACACAGATAGCACTGACTGGCCAGGGGCGCAGAGAGCAGCGCCCCGAGGAGACTCTTTAAGCAACCAATTAGAGACCAGCAAATCAAATTGAAAACAAAAGATTGAGACCATACATACATGCTTATATGACAGGTTTCCCTTGCCACTGAACCAACAAAATGCAGAATGCAGAAAAATCAAAAGATGTGATTAGATTTATTGTGTCTGGTGCAATTTGATGGGGGATGTTCGCATAACAGATTGCTACCCAGCTACAAACTGTGCTCTGGGAGGTATTCAAAGCCTGGGATTGTATTTTATAACCTGAGCCTGCTTCAAACTTTTCCACCACTTTATCTTTTACTTGTCTGCTGTGTACCTTGGCTTCATGATACTGTTTATTCACAAAAGTTTAAGGAGTACGACTAGTTTTACAAGACGTTGTGAATATAAAATTTAATTGAAAATGAAAACCAAAGTTGCGAGCAGTTCTTTGATTTTTGGATTTCTTACTTTACTCTGAGATGTTAATTATGTGCCATTCCCCTTGCATGATTACATTTTGCAGTACATTGTGTGCTACATAAGCAAAACGAGATGAACAAAGTAACAGAAATTGTTTTTGGGAACAAAGTTCCTAAGCCAAAAAAATTATTTTACCTCCAGCAGTACCCAGATTTCGAGGCCCCAAATTTCTGATTGTGCATTTATAAACTACTTTAATATGAAAAAGTTGTACCCTCAGTTTGTTCAGTTCGCCTATTTGCTCAGATGGAGTCGTTCCAGCTTGAACAACACTGTTTTTCATCATTTCTACTTTCCAGTTCAATTTGGAATTCAATCATCAGTTTTGAAACCACAGCTTTTCTTTGCTCACATTTTCCTGTCAACATTCAGTCTTTTTTCTTATTCCTCATGTGAGTTATCCGGGG
This sequence comes from Fundulus heteroclitus, assembly GCF_011125445.2. Taxonomy (NCBI): domain Eukaryota; kingdom Metazoa; phylum Chordata; class Actinopteri; order Cyprinodontiformes; family Fundulidae; genus Fundulus; species Fundulus heteroclitus. The sequence continues at coordinate 14,241,802 of NC_046382.1, read as the reverse complement.
CACCTCAACCAGCTCAGCTCATTTCTCAAACGACCAACTTGCGGTTAAACACTTGGGGTGTTAGTTTTCCTGTCTTCTGGATTTATCCATGAATCTACCTCTCATGTGATGTTGATGCTTATGGGCCACCATCACACCAGACTAAGACCGGGGTATGACATCTAAAATTAGCCAGAATAGGGGTGATCCCTGTAAAGTCTTGGAGAAGTATTATCAGAGGTATGAAGAACTTGGTTCACTCTGTTTTGAGCGGCAGAGCATGATAGTTCCTTGACTTTACGGCGCATGCACAAAACTTCAAAGGTGCGGTTGGGGTGATTACCAACATTAATTGATCTGGGTGCACTTTGGTGAAGGCTGGTTGCAGCTGTAGCAGTTTACCCATGAATTATATGCATTAGAAAATTTGTAGCATGACTGATCATGATGGTAATTCTCAAAGTTAGTTACTATGATGTTGTATTGGATTACATCAAAATAAAAATCTGACCAGGTGGTTGAAATTAAATGGACAGCAATAAATTCAGTGTTATTGACAAGGCTTTATAGACGAAGATTGTTCTGTGCTGGGACAGGGCTCACAGCTGGGGGGGAATGCACACACCTCCAAATCGCACCAACCTGGATCCTTAATGAGACTGAAGGAAGTTGTGAGTTTCTCCAGCTTTAGTTCAAACGCTAAACGTGTTCTGCTATTAAAGATGCTCTGGCATTGCAGCAGCAATTAGGCTGGACGAGCAAATGGCAATTAGTTTATGATGTTTTAGAATCGTCAAAGCACAGGTCATTAAAACATAACTCCTGGTTTTGAAGTTTCTGTGATCAGCTCATTGTAATCAACCCAAATACATTTATTGCCAGCATGACTTCTTCTGTTTGGAAACGCCAAGGTGTAATGATGTTTTCTCCAATATAGCAAGAGTGAAACTGATTATGTAGGTTCAGAAATCTCCTACATAGATTATATACAGAGTGCAGGGAAGGTCATGTTAAGGAACTGGAGTACTTCTAACATCCATGGCATTAGCATGCTGGCATCTTTTAGTTAACACATAGTTGCATTCAGACAGTGTGAGAGGGAAGCGCAAAGTGGGTGCTCAAAAAATATTGCAATTGTAGCTAAATGTAATGGAATCATTATAAGCTGCCATACAAAGTCCGACCTTGTCGGACTTTTACCAATCTTCCAATCTCTGGATCACAACCTTGTTTCTGAGCCCTGATCTAGGAGCTTTGCCTAATGTATGGATTTGTTTGCCAACCTTTGCCTGCATGTGTGTGACTCTCACCACTAGCTTGGTTTCAGTTTTAATTTCTGTGAATATGCTTGACAGCGATGCAGTGAGTAAAGTCTGCCTTCACTACTGTGACGCTGCAACCTGCCTATTCAAGGAGAGGTTCCTTGACTGCCAGCAAGTTTTCTTGTTGAAATAAATCTTTTATATACAATCTGTGTCTGCCAAAAAATGTGGGTCCACAAACTAGTTTCCTGACAAAACACAAAAAACTATTTCATTATGATTTTAGTTTTATGTTTTTACCCAATCAATGATAAACTAAACATTTTTTGATAAAACAATCAAAGCGGTCAATTTTTCGTAGGAAACGGATCTGTATGACATTGCAGACTGGAAACATAAAAATGGTCTGACATATTTGTCTTATTAAAAGAAAAGCAAACAGTTTCCTAGTTTTATTTCGATTAACATGAACAGCATATCAACCCTGAAAAAGCTTTATGCATTTACTCAAGTTTCACAATGGGAATCCACATGTCTACTTTTGAGTAAAAGTTGCTCGATAATTTCAGTCCTACTTGCTATTAAATTAAAATAAAAGCATAAATACACGGTCAATAAAAGACAAATGCATTGTCCTGTTCTAATGTTTCAATGAAAATCTCAGTCATATTTTTTTAAATAGGTCTTTTTACATAAGCTGCTTGTAAAGGAGGGTGAAATTTGTACCATTCCTGAAATGTAGTTAGGTGTCACAGACAATTATCCAAAGGGATATAAATGGTCCATGGGCTGCAATTTGGACCCTCATGCATTAAATTTTCTTACTAACAACTTTGTCCAAGATTTCTTTATGTCAATAATTTAAAGTAATCACCTAAAAACGTACTAAACACATCAGTTTCTGCACCATGAAGTTAATACGCTTCCAAAATACTTCTCTTTATCTTTTGTTATTCTTTTTGTCAAATTTGTAATTGAACAAAGTTATTGTCTTTTTACACTCATGTCAGTAGGATGTTAGTAAAACCAGCACATCAGTATCTGCAAATTGTAAAAACCATTTTCAACACTAAGAACAATATTGAGCTTTTAAATCCTTACATTGTTTAAATCTGCAGAGCTGACAATTTCAGCAGGACATATTATCACATTTTAATGCACCATTATTGTTTTAAGAGATGAATGTTTTCCTTTCATTGCAGCAGTTCGGTAAGAACGATATAATCCAATAGTGCATTATAGTGTCTAAATTGCTGATGTTGTATCTTTACAAGCCAACAACACCGACAAGTAGTGCTGACTGCAGCAGTCTTAATGTGATATCCTGGGTTGTGCCGCTGAATGTTGCCACCTTTCTGTAGCTGAGCATTGCATAGATGGAATATTTGGACCATCTCCTGCCCTCCCAGGGTATTAGCACACACTCTGCTGTACAGCCACAGGTGAAAGAAATTAATCCAAGTGCAAGATTTGGACCTTCTTGTGAAAATAATATTATATATATGACCAGAACTTTGCTTCTTTTGTGCGTGCAGTTCCGCTACAGAGTAATAAAAATTCTCTTTGAGGCAAATATATTCACAGAAAGCAAACAAACAGGCAAAAACTCCCGCTCTGACTCAACTGGTGGTGTGGGTGGGAAAAAGGCTTGTGAAAAGGCGAGATTTGTCATATCGAGACAAGACGTGCGCTTGGCTGTTTTTGTGGATTCACTTCACTGCACCAAAGTATCTATTTTGTCCTTTTGTGCAAAGCACAGAATGACAGTGCTTACAACCACTGTTGCCACTAAGCACAAGCTCAGATAGTCACTGTGCGCCTGAGGAGGATATTAAACCTGCTTTCTTATTCATTTACCCTCCTGCAGTGTCGTTTCTTGGCTATGCATTAACTGCACAAAAATGGCAATGCGGTCATTATTTGCATTGATCAAATTGTTGATAACATACACAGGTTTGACCCTAAATGTTCCCACATCACAATTAGCCTTGTAGGATATGACAAAACTCAAGACCATTTCCATTTGGAAAAAGAAGCATTCTTGTGTCTCAGCTGCTCGTACATATGCAGTTTTAGTGTTCCAGTCTCTTCATGAACACAAGTGTAATGTTAATATAGACATTAAATGTAGGATTATTTTCTAAAAATCTGGAAGTAAATTTTATATGAAGAATCATGAATATAAGTATACATATATATAGTTTTTTTGGAGTCTAATCCCAAAGAGTCTAATGTTCATACAATCCGACTATTTGGACAAATGTCACATTGGCTAGATAGTTTCTGAAGCTGTCAATAGACTTCTTGCAGTAATCTGGCTGGAGATCCGACCACTCTTTGTTGCAGATTTGGTACAACTCACTTCAATTGGTTGTTGTTTTTTCTTGTCACAAACCTAGTTTTTAAACATAATCCATAACTATAAATAGGGTTTGCATCAGCCTTTCAATAAGTCCACTCACCAATATTACCCCACTAATCAATGTTGGGAGTCAATCCCAAGTCACTTTCAGATCTACTCTTGTTTATTACGCCTTGAGATCAAAAGAAAGCTCCCCACATGATTGGATTAAATCAATCCACCAACATTTTGGCTCTGACCCACAAAGGGAATTAGTCACTGACCTGTAGCAACTATGGGTTTTAAAGGGGCCTTGTCATGTATTTTGACCATAATAAAACACAAAAAAATCATATATTCATCTTCAAATAAAACAATATACACCAAGTGTTCAACCTGATAGTGTTGATTTTGTACTTTTTGAGCCCGAAAAGAATTGTGCACGTAAACATTATCGCGTCATCCGCCAGCAGTACAGCGGAACTACCAGAAAGCAAGATGGCGAAAATTGACCCGGCTACTGTTGGAGCCAGTAGACCGTCCTGCCGTGCCTCACCGTGAAGTGACAGCTCGGCATGGTCGAAGACCAACCTGATCTACAGGGTTAGGGTTACTTAACTTCTTTTATTTTTTGCACCTGCTCGGGGGTTTGCTGACTCGCTCAGGTCTGTTGCTTCTCTTCGGTTTACTCACTGCACACATGTGCAATATTGTACTTCTGGTCACGTGGTGTTGTTATGGTAAATATACTCACAAAAGCTTTGTATACTAACAAATAGAGCAAAAGCAAAGAGTAAAACACATAAATACAATATAAACCAACATGGCACACTAATTTAATCTGAAAACCTTTGTATTACACCAAAGTGAGCTACTAGCCAAATTCATAGACCAGGCCCCTTTAAGAGTAAGGTTAGATCAGGGATAGAGAGAGACAGATTATATTTTAACCTCAGGTCTAAACGATCAATTACATTTTTTATGATAAACTATTTTTTTAATTGCTAAAGCTGTTCACATTTCAACAGTCTGTGGTGCTGCAGTGACCTGCATATGCAGAAGCAGACTTGACATCACAAGTAGTACGCTTTGTTAAAAAAAAAGAAATATATATATATATGTCACACGTCAGTATGATCGTATCATGTATGTTCATAAAGACTTTTATTTTGAAGGAGACAACTGCTACTAACAGGAAGCAGTATGTCAATGTAATTAGCTTAAAGCACATGTATGCGGCCTTGTTCCGCCCAAAGGGTGAATAAAGATACACCAATTCCAAAAAGGAGTTCAACAATGCGATGATAAGTCACAAAACCTGCCAAATTTTATTCATTGTGTAGATTTGATCTTTAGGTCAGGCTTGAGCCTTGATGGTTGCTTGGTTATTCCTGAATATTACAACCATTTTTTTTCTTTTCACATGACTTTGACTGTGTGGGTTGGGCAGTGCATTTCAAATAGACAATGATCACAAGTGCACATAAAATCTGGTTTTGAGATCGATAAAGAACAGAACCATTATGCTTCTGAAAGGTTCTCCCGAAAACACTGATCTCAGCTATGTTGAAAATGTCTTAACTGTCTTTAAATGTGTGACCTTCACCAAGAAACAAACCAATAAATTTAATTATACCACGGTCTGGGAAAATACTCGATTCTGATTGGCTACAGGGTCTCTGTTAAAAAGTGTTATAAGAAACCTATAAAATACGTTCAGGTCAAATAGCTTGATTGTTCTAAATTATTGCGCTGGTTCAAATGTTAGCTGAACTATTAAATCGTTATCTCAGTCACTTCTTGTGAAAAGTGTATGATTTTAACAGTTAAAAAAAAACATTGAAGTATCAATAATTGATTTAATATTTATTTATTTCATAAGTGACCATGGTATAAGCAGGATAATGCCCTTCAAGGTGTTCATTATGAGAGATTAATGGACTTTGAGGAAGCAACGGTTCACATCTCCACGTCGTCCATTAATTTCTGATAATGGACACCTCGTCGGACATTATCCCTTTTATAAATGCTACCCATTTTCCCAAAAGAGATGTCAAATGTGATGAGTGTGTTGATGGCAAATTGCTATATTTTACTGTCTCCGGCTGACGTCTAGTTTGTCAAGGGAAATCTGACCAAAGATTAATGGGGAACCACGTTTACAGAGGTGGGTAGAGTAGCCAATAATTGTACTCAAGTAAGAGTAGCACTTCAATAAGACAACATATTTTTACTCAAGTAGAAGTAAAAGGTTGTGAGCCAAGAAATTACTCAAGAGTAAATAAGTATTTAGTGAGAAGGCTACTCAAGCACTGAGTAACTAATAATAACAGCTGATGATTTAATATGTAAAAAATTATGTAATCGGACAGATAGAAATATAAGGTTATGTGCAAATTCTGGTATTTTAAAGACAAAAGATACTCTAAAGGCACTAAAGACAATAGAAAGTTTTTTTTATAAATATTTGTTTTTCATCATTAAATTTGAAAGCAATACTTACAGCAGTCAATGTATATACAGAATGTTAGAACAGTGCAAAGTACTTCCAATGACAATATCTACTGTTTACTATACGTCCATTTGTACTCCAGATAGCTCAATGAGCTCAGCAGACAGAAAATAACATTAAAATAATATAGCTTATGTACAAATAAGAAGTCTCACTTTAATATAAACTTTAGGTTTTTGTCTTTCTGTTGCATTTCTGGTTAAAACTAATATGTTCTTTATTCAAGAAGTTACTCACGATAGGTAGAGTAGCCAGAAATTTTATTAAAGTAAAAGTATCGATACTTGAGTAATAATATGACTCAAGTTAAAAAGTACAGTGCAGTAAAACTACTCCCAAAAGTAAATTTTGTTTAAAAACTTACTCAAGTAAAGGTAACTGAGTAAAAGTAACTAGTTACTACCCACCTCTGCATGTGTATAATTAAGTGCCGGTTTATTGTTTAGACTCCACTTATAAGAGAAAACCCCTATTAAACTCAAGCTCGTGAACCCAATTGTTGTGTGTTGTACAATTATCATACCCTTGAAAAAGAACAAATTAAAATGTATGATTAAACACCCAAAGTTTATAACATCAATGCCCCTCGTGGGTGTATGCAAACTTCTCCTCCTGTACTGAACTGATGCAGATATTTGTCGTTTTTTCTCTCTCTCTCTCTCTCTTTCTCTCTCTCTCTCTCTCTCTCTCTCTCTCTTCTGCAAGAGTGGTCATGCATTTAGCATTTACTAGATAATTTATTTTCAAAAAATAAATATACCCAATGGACCAATAACTTTCAAATGATTTTATGACAAAATCCTTTTACAGCCAGTGAGAAAGCATGAAAGCCTTTATCTTGAACACAGTATTTGATCAAAGATTCACATATAAAAACAAACTTTTTTTAAGGGTGAGGGTTTTGACTGGTGTTTTTTTTTATTTTTTAACCCTCATTACTTTCATTCCTCTCATTAGGTTTCTCTTCTCACTTTGACAAGGTAAAGCCCTCGACTACTAGGAAATAACTGAGAAACAGAAATACACACCACAGCACACAATCCCTTAGGTTTTAGATCGGAATGCAACACACACAATTCAAAAAATATATTCTCTATTCTTTGCAGTAGATGTCTTTTTCTTCCTTTGTACATATAGAAAAAATACACGGGTAATTGAATTGACCATCAGAAATGCTTTCAGAGAGTCGTGGGTAATGCAGCTGTGACAGCACTGCTCTATCCTAAGTGTCTGCAGTGTCCTGTGTGCCATTAAGCATCAGGGATCGTGATCCCCTGTGTGTTCACATGAGCGTTCACACAACCTAAAAGGTGTGGAACACTGCTCCCTGCCAGCGTCCTGAGAGCCGTATTTACTCATATTGACATTTTTTTTTTCAGGGTTCAGCCCCTCATTGTGTCATGTGTGTTCACAGGTTGTCACTTCGGGTAGAGGCGTCTGGTCCTGCATGACCACTTGAGGTGGAGTGGGCGCGGGACGAGCGTGCGCGACCGAGTTTTTCTGCAGCTCCACTCCGAAGGCAGGAGGAGTGCTCTGCAACTGTCTTCTGTATTGCACAAAGCTGCAGGTCTTTAGGATGATGGCCAGTATGTTCTTTCCGATCAGGATCCCCGATACCCTCGCGTCCCTGTACAGAAACATGTTCCCTCCGCGTATGAAGAGCGTGATGACGTTAATGGTCACCAGGCTGAGGATGGGGTACAGGAGCATCTTGTGGGGGACAATGTTGATGCCCTGCATGCTGATTTCGCTCAAAGAGACGCAGGGCAGCACAAGGAGCAGGATGTAGCAGTAGAAGAACATGAGGCCCTCTGCCCACAGAGGAAGCCCTTTCTTCTGAGGCTCCCACAGGTTAGCTTGGATGTCCAGTATGTCCAGCAAGTCCACCACTACCCAGAAGAGGCGATTGCGTATCTCCTCCCGTTTCTTGAAGGCCCGGACGTACTCCATGTGGTCAATGGCCACCAGCACGACAAACAACACCGGAATGCAAATGGACAGCAGCAGGGTCAAGGCTTTCCTCGCGAGAGCGTCCAAGCTTTTCCGATCCGCCTTGTAGTTTTGATACACAAAGTAGACTTTGATCTCGAGCACAAAGATGTAGAGGAACCAAAGGATCATGGCGTAGCCTCGTTTGGCAGTCCGCACCTCAGCGCCCACCCACACCGCCACGTAACGCAGCACGATCAAGAAGCAGATGTCCCCCACCATCACCATGATGCAGATGCCAATCTTGCGGGGCCCGTGGTTCTGCTCCACCAGGTAGGCATCGATCAGTGCCATGCTGCTCATGATAAGAATGGTGGAAAGACAAACGTGGGGCTTGTTGGTGGGGGGTGGGGGTACCATCCTTGCCTGGGTTGAAGGGGATGGGAGAGGATGACTGCTGATGACTGGGAAGTGTAAAGGTTCCTCAGTTTATCCAGACACTAGATGGTGGCTTTCCCCTCCATTGCTTCTGTCTTGGAAAGAATCCAGGAAGCATTAATTGGATTCAAATAGATCACTTCAATCATTCTCTGTTTGTCCCCAAGCCACCTGCCGGGTAGACAGCACCCCTCATTTAGTAAATGATGCTCATTGGTAAATGGTGTGTAAACATCCAGGATCACTTGTCAAAGGGATTAATAAATGTCAAGATGTGCCTACCTTTTACACCTTAATCATCATTTGTTGAACATAACTGTTCAATCAGTGGGGTGCAATTTGTGTTATTAGATTAAACAAAAGGTGCATCGTTGTGCTTTCAGTAGAGCTATCCATTATTTTTGACTCAAGCCTAAGATTTAGAGGGGAAAAAAATCCAACCCAATACTCACATGTGTCCCCTTTTATACTTTATCCTAATAACTGGAAGCAAGCGATCATCCATGAGACTGTGCTTGCGGATCAGAAAACCCATAGGTAATCCACAGGAGAGGAGAAAATGCCTGAGATCTACTCCTTCTCTCTCAGACATAAATCCAGCAGAGTGTGTATAGGTCTCTATTTTTTTTTCTCTATGGCGCAAGAGAGAAATCCCAAATCACTGCCGTCATAATCCACTTTCTACTCTAAATCAGGGGAAAGCATCTCAACGTAACTAAGAAGAAATACAATGCCGTGTTGTGCCCAGACAATTCAAAGGCCCAACTCCAAAAAAGCAAGAAAGAAAAAAAAAGTGGTAAACTTTGAAGATGAAAAAAAATAATCTCTGTCCAGAAGAGAAATTTCTCCCCAGAAGTTATTATCCATCATCCGCGGGCACCAAGATGAGACATTCTCCTTTTTTCTTGGTTAAGTCAGAAGAAAAACGAAGGGTTGTTGTGGTGTTTTAAATGCAGTGGGTGTCTGACTGTCCTGTTGCCACTCTGGTGTTTGTGCGTCTGTTTCTCTCTCTGTGTGTTTCTGCTCTCGCCACGCTCCGTTCTCCGACGTAAAACGCTGCCCCCTTGGCGAGATCCTGTCTGCTTTTCCGTCTCTCTGTCTCCTTCTTGAGCAGCTTTTTGCCAGAGCTACCGGGATCAACAGTGTCAGTGGATTCCCCTGTCTCCAGTCAGCACCACCACCGGCGCAGCATTAATCCAACACGGCAGCCCCTTCCTTGTCCCTGTCTCTGTGCGCTCCTTAGTCCCCCTGTATGAAGTGTAGAGAGAGGCTCTCTGCCGTGTCCAGACGCACTCCTGAGTCCTCTTTTCCTCGGGAGCTCGCAGCCACCTTCCTCCTCTTTCTCCCTCTTCTGCTGAAGTAAAGGCACTTGCTGTGTGGAGGTGACGCTCAGCAGAGCACAGCTGCAGAGAGACAGAGAGAAAAAGAGGTAGAGAGAGAGGGAGAGACTTTTTTTCCAGGGGGGTGGAGAAAGGCGGGCTGAGGAGGGGTGGGGGGGGTTAGCTGAATGCACAACTTCTCTCTCACCTCTTCTTTTTTTGTCACATTATGCTTATCACTGATATCCTTTTTTTCTCTCCAGCAATCTAATCTTTTAGTTCCCAGATAAAGCTGTACTCTCCTCACTCTTTAAGATGTGTTTTCTGTTTTTTTTCCTTCCCCTCTCGACTTGGAAGGTGCAGAGATTTAGAGTGATCCATAGGACAGAGGAAATCCTCTTCAGGGCGACGGGATGTAGAAATCCAGCTTCCCAGAAGGCTGTGGCTGTGAGTGGGGAGACTTGGTGAGGTGGGGTGGGAGGGGGGGGGGGGAGCAGTGGCTCCTCCTGACAGAGAGCCTTTCTATTGATCCACGAGCAGAGCAGTGAATCAGGACACTGAGACGGGGCCAGCGACCACAGATGAGGGGTGAGATGGCGAGGTACAGGTGTGGAGGGAGCAGATGGGAGGAAAATAAATGCAAGATAAGAACGTCTGCGATAAGACCGACTAAAGAATGCATGGGGTGGGACTAGATGGGACGTTTCAGTCAGACAGAATAGATTGAAAGATGATACAGTGCTTTGCAAAAGTAGATCTCCAACTAATGGAGCCTACAGATTGAAAATTTTGCCCAAATGGCCCCATGCTCAGGCAGATTAGGTGGAGAGAATATGTGAGCAGCAATTTTCAAGTCTTAGCAAAAGATCTAGATTTGGTTCAGGTCTGAAGTTTGAACACATGAATATGCATTGATCCAAACCATTAAATTGTATCCTTTTAGTGTCCTTAGAGCCATTGTTCTCCAGGAAGGTGAACCTCAGGTCCACTGCAGACCCATGTTTTCTTCCAGGATTGTCATGTGTGTTTAGCTCTATGCATCTATGCCATTGAGTCCAAGCAGATTCCCTTTTATCTGTTTAAAAAAGAAATCCCCATAGCATACTGCTGCCACCACCATGTCTCACTGTGGGAGCAATGCCGTCTTTTGTTAATACGTACGTGGAGGTGTGGGTGGGTGCTGAGGTGCAGCCAGGCGAGGCTACGCCACGATCCTCTGGTTCCTCCACACCTTTGTGTTTGTGATCGATGTCTACTTTCTGTATCAAAACTATAAAGCAGACAGGAAAAGGTTTGCATGCTAAATTATTTTAAATGTGACTGCTTTAAATGTTAGATAACCTGTGTGACAAAGACTGAAGCATAAGAAGCTAGCTAGGGACTCAGTATCCGGAGATTTCAACACAAGATTAAAGACATATTGTAATCTAAACCACCAAAGTAGTTAGCTTAAACCCTTTCTTAGAATGAATTTAGTGTAGTATCAGTGAGCACAATATGGTGGTGAATGATAATTTTAACAACTAAAGCCCTCCATTAACATGTCTGTGTCTTTTGTGTACCCTAATCAAGTCCTGAAGATACCACTGTGGTTTTCCTTGTTATGCATTTAAATCATGACCATTTGAATCTCATACGACAAGAGCATATTCTTCCAAATGTTTTCCGTGTCTCCTACAGGGCATGTTGCAAACTTGCCATTTCTTGTGGCATGACGGCTAATTGTTGCACCATCAACAGATCCCCCTACCTGAGCTGTTGATCTTTGCAGCTCCCCCAGAGTTACCATGTGCTTTTTGGCTGCTTTTCTGGTTAATGATCTTCTTCAGCCTACCAGTTTAGACAAATTACTATATATCGGTAGATCTGCAGTTGTTCCATTCTCTCTTTTTGGTGTGTTTCTTCATGATGGTGCTTGTTCACTGTTGTTCTCCACACAGATGGACTCTGAGCGCTAAAGTGGTGTCTCCTTAAGGCAATTGGCTGAGGTGGATTTTGTTTAGGAGTATCAGAATAAAGGGGACATTATACAAATGCGCACCAAGCTATTTCATTTGTGAAATTTTACAATTTATGCATCACTTTACTGTAACTTTTCAATTGTGTATTATTTTGTGTTGGTCAATCACATGAAGTCCTTTTAAAACAAATTGAAGTTTGTGTTTATGATTTTTTTTTTTTTTTTAGCAAAGAGGAGTAGGTTGGTGTATTTACTTTCAGATGCAGTATGATAACACGGATACTTCTGTTTATCCAGCTGGGCCAATTAGGGATAATCCTCCCTCAGAGGAACCACGCTGCTTTCATAACTACAGTATGAAGCCATTCCCTCGCTGCCTCATGAATTGCCGTTATTGACGAGTCAAAAATATTGGTTTTCTATGCTGTGTGCGGCTGCACTTTTCATCCGACTGTGTAATGACAACTGAGCATAATCGCAGTCAATCTCTGCTTCCCCCCCTCCCCCCCCCCCCAGCAGTTATGAATGGATGCGGCTGGCAGCTGTGGGTCAGCTGACAGCTGCCATCATCGTGGTTTACGACCTTTATCAGGTCTTTTTTTTATTTCAGGCATATGGATGTCTCATGTATGAGAGAAGAAGTCAACTGAAAAGCCATTGGTCTTTTGCTTGGTTTCTCATTGACTATTTCCTTTGGATTTATTGACCATTATTTAACCAAGACAAGTGGAGTGATAAAATGTATTTTTCTTTGCGAACAGTAAAATCGGTGTTCTTCCCGCAGCAGTTTGTTGTACATTTCAGCATCCATTACAAACCCACATCCTAGGCCTTAATGCTTTAATGCCAAGTGGTGTTTAAGGGTTGCAGCAACACGGAGGAGGGCTAGTTAGATAAATGAATCATTGTGTAATGAAAGGTCACAGTGCTGATCGTCTCGACAGCCAAGCGCGCCCTTTAACAGCCACCCGTCCTTGAACGGGACACTAACCCACTACCTGCCCACTCAGAGTCACTGTGGGTGACGGAGCAGGCTAAACGCTGGAAATTCAAATGAGGGGATGTGCTTGTCTGTTCCATGCGGGAGTAAATCTGTGATCTTAATAGTTTTGCTCCACCTGAAGTCACCATTGGAGAATGATACAGCACCTCTGTTTTCCATTTTAACATTCCTCCCACGTCTCGGACACTAATCTATAATTTATGTCTTCATTTACATGCCTTTTGTGATATACAATTGAGTCCAAGAGTATGTTAACCTCTTGATTAAAAGGCAAGGTACCCCAGGCATGGAACTGTAAAGATTATCTTTATTCATCAGTCCTCAGGATTTTTCAAATTTTGTTTCTATATCTGCTAATTTTAAACTTTATAACCACATAGGGAGAAACCTGTCATCTGCTTTCTAGTCTTTTGTTTAAATGGGGCAGATTTATAGCTTCTGCGATAGACTGGCGACCTGTCCAGGGTGTACCCTGCCTCTTGCCCATTGAATGCTGGAAATAGGCACCAGCACCCCTCGTGACCCCATGAGGGATAAGCGTGCATAGATAATGGATGGATGGATGGATGGATGGATGGATGGATGGATGGATGGATGGATGGATGGATGGATGGATGGATTTATAGCTTTTTTTCCTTTCTAAGTGACTAAGTGAAATGTCACCACCAGGTGGGCTATTGAGCACTGTCCGTAGTCCAAAACAAGATGTGTGAAAAGCCACGCCTCCCAACCCCCACTCCAGCTGACACCTGCCCCCCTTACCACTCCCCTTCTTACCCATCACCTTGTATGCAAATATTTGCAAGGGATAAACACACAGCAAAACAGCATCACCTTTTAGAGGAACATGTCTAGTGAAGAAGCAAGTAACTCATGACTTTATAATGTCGTTAGCACGAGAACGTTTTAATCTGCCGGATGTGCTTGCCGCCATTTGCTCCTATGCTACACTTCTCTGACGGTGGCATTTTGTGGGCAGGAAGGGGCTAAGCCCTGAGTTGCAGCTGTTCACATGCACGTACAGCCCGCCCAGCTATATAAACGAGAGACTGGAGAACAACACAGATAGATGGTGTGTGACGTCATACCGTAGTCCATCTAAAAAGATACCTTTACTTCTTCACATCCCTATTTTTAGGTCTTTCTATCTAAAGCAATGAAATTTTGCTTATTGCTCCTTTAATGTTAGTGGTTTCAGTATTGTCTCAGAATCAATGCAGTTGCAGATCAAGGCGTTTTTTACCCTTACAGTTCTGAAAAGGTGTCTAATTTACCTTGAAACATGAGCTAAGGACATGCAGTTGCATAATATATACATGCACACCCTGAGAAACTAACGCATTGTACAAAGAAATTGCTTATCTTACAAAGATTTCCTAAAATTGTTATGATCTGTAGGACTTGAATTATAGTTTTGTTCCAGTTCTGATTCTTATGATTTGTGTTTTGATATTAAGCTCTGTGTTTTGTGGTATTTTGTCATCCACGCAGATCTGGCGGTTCTGTTGAACATAAATGATAATTTTTGAAAACGGTTCTCAGAGTGGATGCATTTTTTTCTCTTAGTGTTTCTTTGCAGTGTTTACATAGTTTCTGTTTCGTTTCCCAGATATTGTCCTTTAGCGCCTCTCCTCTTGCTACCCAGCAGTTGTTTCACATTCTCTTAGGCAGACTAACCTGATTTAATTTAAGCAATCTTCTCTCCAGGTTAAGATAAAAAAAATTCTCTTATTGAACTTTTGCTTTTGTTGTAAAAGAAAAAAAATTGCTAAACAAATCTTCCCAGTATATGTGAGGAGCAGTTTTCAAAAGGCTATTTAATATATTATGGAAACAAGCTATTCAAATCAATTGGTCCTGTAAGAAAATTGCCTCTTAAACCTCCAATTACTTCCCTCAGGATTTTCTGGTAGAGAGCAGGATTCGTGGCTCCATCAACCACCCATTACTGTTATTAAGGTGATGCTTTATTTAAAGTACAGTCAATTGGCATGCTAAGAGGCTAGAAAGCCATGTGTGCTTAGAAGCGGCCTGCATACTATCTAACCGAGCCAATCTTATTTCCTACTTAACCATCTTATAGCCGCTTGTTAGACTTCAAGTGTTTCTACACACAGAGCCGAATGTCAAGAAACAATATTGTTTGCAAAAAACATATCTTGACAAAAATTTTGTTTCAGTCTTCTACCTCATTGTGTGTCTGTTATAGCCGTGTCTGTTGTGCCATACTCTCTCCAGTTTTGTATGATGGACAGAGCAGTGCTCTGTGAGGTTTTCAAAGGTTGGGATTTCTTTTTTATAGCCTAAACCTGCTTTCAACTGTATACCTGACCTAGCTGCCATGTTCCTCGGTCTTCATAATGCTGTTTGGTCACTAATGTTCTCCAACAAACCACTGAGGCCCTCACAGAGAAGCTGTACTGAGAATAAATTACAAAAAAAAAAAAAAAGCTCAGGACTACTCTAAACAACCAGGACTATACTAAAATGGTCCTCCATGTGCTTCAATATTAGCCCTGGTGAAGATCTTTTGCAAGGTCAGAAAATTGCAGTGCGGAGCCGTAACCCTTAGACAGTTTGCTCAGACAGAGTGGCCTAAATTACCTCGTGTCAAATACACATGCGACCTTGTGAGGTAGTTTGTTGGTACTGATTACTGCAAAAGGTGCCACCAAAAAATTATAAGTTAAGGCTATCTTTTTTTATTTTTTGTAACATTTTGCTGCAGTTTGCTTACGTAGCACATAGCTGAATCATGTTAGCTGTGTTTGGAGAAATTTCTGAGATTTCTGTGGGGGGTTTGTTTTGTTTTTTTGTTTTATCGTGGAAGAGTACCAACAGATTTGCCCAAGATGGCTGTCTCTCGTATCCAGTTGTTTGTCTATCAGCCTCCCGCTGTGGTTTGTTCTTGGCTTTTTGACAGGGACAACGCTTCACTGCTCAGTTTCAGGCAGACAAAGAGGCAGCAGATATCAGATACTAAAGTAGTTTGGTTTTGAGTCTGATGTGGATCTCTCTCTTTTGTTTTTGCTAATTTTTGGGCGTGCATTTTCAGAGAATGACACTCTCCATATTCAGAAATGTTCACTTGACAACCAAGAGCTGCAGATTTAGAAACTTGACTTCTTATCTTGACGGAAAACGTGTTATCGAGCGAAATCCAACACAGTGGGTTACACCTCAACCCAGCTCAACCAACCCATTCAGTATAATCTCTGAATATTTGAAAACAAAATACTCCCTGCCTCTGAAGTTACAGTAGAGCAGAAACATCTAAGAATAGTTCCTTCTTTCGCCTGATTGGAAATGCCAGTTCAATCAGTGCCTATTCTTCTGATCCATTGTTGCACTCTGTTTATAGTTGTCAGGGTTTAGAGAAGATGAGCTGAATACTCTCACAGGAGGCAAGTTGTGTAGGCAAAAGTCGAGCTTTATCTGCAAAAAGGTAAGAGCAAGGCTGTACAAAACCAGCCATGCAAACAAAGATTAGAGAGCAAGCAGAGGCCGAATACAGAACAGGAGAAAAGAACCACTTGGGGCAAGTCGGCAACCGTCATATAGAAAGAAATGGCAGCAATATTGCTCTGCTCTGTTAGAGTGGGAGCTTTGTAAACGTGAATAACCAATCAAAATAATACCTTTGATAACAAAGTTGTAATTTTAAACAATAAGAAAAATAAGGTCAGACGTAAACATACATACTTTTGTCAGTGCACTCAAAATGTTTTGCTGGTTGTGGAAGATCGAAATGCAGGAAGGAGGTGGGCGAGATCATTTTCAGTGGATTTTACTCACAGTAGTGCAGAACGTGTAGCTGGAACCAAACCCAACAAGGGACTGACCAGAGGGACAATAATTGGGTAACATGGAGACCTGATGAGGAATGAATGGAAAACGGGAGCATAAATGCTGGGGTGGTGATTACTGAAGCGAAGACAGGTGAGTGATTACAACAGGCTGAAGCTGTGAGGGAAGATGGAGCAGGAGTATCTGAGGAAGGCCAGCTGGAGTGACACCAAATCAACAGACTGAATGGTAATTCAGGGAAAACAAAGCAAAAACATGCATACAAATAACACAATAACATAACTGAACTGGCCACAAAAATGACTCCAAAACATGAGGGTCCATTAATATACTACCCAAGAAAACACAAAATGAGGTTAAAAAACCAAAACAATCTTTATCTTTATCTGTGGTTTCATAACTCACAAAACACCAAAGCATATTCTCCTTGAATAGTGGCGGAGGACGTAATGCCTAAGATTGCATCAAATACTGTGGCATACACAATATCACCAGATAAGCCAGGCTACCACAATGTGGTTGGACATGTATATGGACATAAATATCACAGCAATGACCTAATACGTAATAACATTTGCAACGCCTGGACTTTGGCAGTTATTTAGATTTTTCTACTGAATTTGTTCAATTACTGTTTTCATTATTCATTTTTATCAAGCCATTTTCTAGCCTTTTATTTTTAAACATACAAGCTTCTCCTGGATGTTAGACATATATTTTCTAAAGACATTCTTCTTATGATGTTACCCAGATGTATTTCAGTGGCATTCTCATTGTTTAATTGTCATTGAACAATGAGAATCTCTATAGGCTGGTATTCCCTTCTCTGCACACGTGGAGGAGTGTGAGGACGGACCAAAAAGAGCGTCACCAGCATTGACGTGCGGCGAGATTTGTGAGGCACTGATGCCTCTGGAGTTGAATGTACAACACAGACTCCTATATTTAAATTTTGACCTTAATTTAAACATTTAGTTGTTTTAAAAATGCTTAATTATCCTTTAATTAAATACTTCTCAACAACAACAACACATAGTTCCCACACGTCTGAAACGGAAGTCCTCCTTGCCCTTAAACTGCCATGTTGGTAGGCAAACACGATCATCATGGCTTCCGGACAAATAAAAAGAAAGTATATTGATACTCTTGATCAATGTGCAAAGGAACGATACATTCCCCAAAATTGCTGCTGTCAGGGCCGACCAAAATGAGGTAGATAACGTAAACATGTCAGACAATGCGGGCAAACTGCCTCTGCTATCATACTATTACACAGTTAATTACTTAGTTATCATGACTTCACAATGGAGGAGCTTTGTTGCCAAAAACTCATAAACGCATACAATCAGAGTTTTAACGGCTTTGTGAAGGACGTCCGAACTCTTTGTGTGAATGATAAGAATCTGGTGACTGGCAGAGTAAGTAATCACGACACACATGTACATGCCCCTCCTCGCTTGCAGATGGACACAGCACTGAAATAGTTCCAGCACACATACAGTTAAACACAGACATTTTTTAATGAAAGGATTGGTATATTTTTTTTTACCAGGAAAAAAAGGGTTTGGAGCCAATTCTTGGCGTTTCCGATGGCAGATCCTTGCGGTCGATGTTTCCAAGCCAGACTCTCCGACGTTCAGTGCTCAACTTCTCCGTTTATGGTCCTTCACAGTTTTCACTACATCCCAAAAATCTGAAAGTACACTTTGCCAAACTGTCTGCACGATTGGAACATCCTTTCACCTTACATGAAATAACCATTGCAAGCTTTGTAAAAAAAAATATATATATATATAAATAACATAAATACTTATTGGTAGTAAAACTTAAAGCGATTCTGTCAACCAACATGCCGGTTAGCAACAGAGCAACCGAATATGTGACGTCACAGGAGAACTATATAGAAAAGCAAAAGAATATTCAATATAAGATCAAGATTTTATCTTTTAAAATGTAAATATTTGTGCTAATCTGCAACGCTGCATTACATGTAATAAGTGCGGACTTTAAAATGTAATAAAACATCACTACAGCTGCATTTTGATTTATAATTCCTGTCACATTATGTTACACTTTACAAAATGTTCCTCTTTTTCAAAAATGACAATTTTATAGTGCAATAAATACAAATGTCCTCAGCCTAATCAAAATACATTTAGTTAATGTCATTTATGGTCCTAAACATTTAAATATTTGATACTCTGTTAAATAAACGCCAATGTTTTGGTCATTTAAGCCCTGATCTTTAAAACCCGCCTGCTGTGCTCCTTGGTCTTCATGATGCTGTTTGTTCACCGATGTTCTGTAAGAAGACCTCAGAGGCCTTCACAGATAGGCTGGATTTAAACTGAGAATGAATGACTTATTACTAATTAGTACTAATCATGTAACATCAGTTGGTTGCACTGAACTTTATTTAGGTGCATTGGTGTAAGACGGACCGAAAGCACACTTGTCAGGTGTTTATTTGGAAAGAGAATTTAAAAAAAATCATGTATCATTTCTCTACCATTTAAAAAAATCCAGCACTACTTACTAACTATGTTAGTCTGTCCAATTAAATCCTAACAAAATGCGCTATAATTAATGGCCATGATGAGACAAAATTAGAACACCATGCAGGGTGTGAATATATTTGCAAGCCTCTGCAAAGTGCCTCCACAAAATAATTTAACTGTTAAGCAAAATAAAGGAACTTTGACAATGTTGAGCAATATGAAAGCGATTGACGTAGGTGGTAAAGACAAAGAGTCAATAAGTAAAAAAGAAGAGGAAGCAGAGAGGAAGGGATTATGGTGGAATGACGTGGCTGACTGGAAGTGACAAGAGTGGGTGAATGGAAAACAGAGATGATTGCTAAATCAGTGACTAAAGGCCAGAACATGATAGAAACTTCATCTTTAGAGTCGATTTTTGTCATCAAGGCTTTCATCAAGGCGACTTAACTACCTGTTAAATGTACATCACGCCCACTTGATAAAGGTTTACGGTGCTACGGTAGAGTTGAGAGGGCTTTTTAAAAAAAAATAAAAATAAAAAAATGCATGTTATTTCCCTTGATGCTTCTGCAGCACTGAGAGGAGGCATTAATGTGCATGTAATTGCTGCATGTAGTGGTACAATTATCGGAGCATGCTTCGTTGGGTGGGTTTATCGAATCTGCCTTGTGTTCAGACTGCAGATGATTTACAATCAAAAAAGTGTTGTTGTTCTTTTTTTATCCCCAATGTACTTAAACAAATGAAATCCAAATAGATATATGTTGTTTAGAATTACTACGAGAGTTATCGAAGAGTCTGGCCAGCGCGTGCAGATGAAACACTCTACTCCTCGTTTTTTTTTTTTTTTTTTCAGTCATGAAGAGAAGAGCTGCTCGGGTTTAGCACCTCTAGAATCAGCGTCAGCAAGTTGGGAAAAGAGGGGGAAATTTACATCAGAACAGACAATTTGTACATGAAGCATAACAGCGGAAATAGGACACATAAATCACATTAGCTGTAACCCTGAGTCGACCATCGATTACCTGCAGCAAAACAAATGCTCCCCATCTCAAAACATCCCCATCAGGCTGCTAACCACCAGAGGGGGATAAGGGAGTGGATGAGCTTAGCAGCTCCCACTGGAGTGAAGGTTTCAGCGGGGGTGAAGCAGGTCAGACTGCCCAACATCGCCTTAACTGACTTTAGGAGCTGTCGCATACCTGTTCAGTTCCTGCAGCAATAACACCTAATTGCAGCTGGGAATAATTATATAGAAGTTCATACTATTAAGTTCAACATGTTTGCGCTTTGGGTCAAATCTGACACAAAGGTGTGGATGCTGGGTCGATAACTGGAAAGCAAACCTAGACCTAAGCGTCTTTGTGTTTTAATTGTTTACAATTCATTGCCCTTAGAAACATTTCAACCAAGCTCAACTTTGTGAACATAAATTAGGAGGCATAATGCAGGTGGTACTTGCACAGAATGTACTGAAAGACTTGGTGAAAAAAATATTCATACCCCCTGAAATTGTTCACGTTTTGTCAGATTACAAGGAAATATGTGAAAGACCAACAAGTGCACAGAAATGCACAACGTTAAAGTGAAAATCTGAAATGTACGGGGCATGCATTTGCATCCAGTCCACCTTACTCTGATACATTTAAGTCCAATGCAACCAGAAGCCAATCTGTCCAGTAAATGGAGTCCACCTGTTTAAAATATACTCTCTCTATACATGCAGCTGTCCTATTCAAGACCTCAGAGGTTTGATGGAAACCATTAAAATCAATGAACATAGCAGACAGCTCAGGGAGAAAGTTGTGGTGAAAATTTAATAAAGTTTACATTACAAAACAATAACCCAAGTTTCGAACAATTCTTGAACAGCTCCAACTGATCCATCATTCAAAAATGGGAGGATTATTGCACAACTGCAAAGTTAGTAGGTGGAAATCAAAAGAGCAAAGGAAGTTTGGTATTTATCCTGGGGGAAAAAGGGATGCATTTATAATTTATAATGTCTGTTATGCTGCCCGTACTAGGTTTTCTGTAACTCTTATAATCATCTAGATGCTCATCCTACTTTCCTGTCTGCACTAGGAAACTACTCCACACATTAAAACTACAATAACGTGACCGTCTACCTAAGCAGACAGGCTGAGCAGGGAGAGCACTGATCAAAAAACGGGTGTAACTCTAAAGGAGCTGCAGAGATCCACAGCTCAGGTGTGAGAACCTAGTCACAGGACAACTAATGTCCCTCTGTATTTCTTTCATACTTCCTCATAAGGTACATAAACAGACTGGTGTCCACTGACTGGCCATGGGACGAGGAGAAACAAGAAGGTTTTCACCAAGGAAGTGCAGGGAAAAGTTAAACTGAAAAGTGATGCCGTTAATATTCAGGACCACCATGAACGGAGTGGGTCAAACCAAAACTTAATTTTACTATTTACAAACCAGAAACCATGCCTGAAGGAAACAAAAGAGAGACAAAAAGGAAGTTTCAGTTTTCACGGGTGCGCTGTATTTAATAACCTAAATCGGCTCTGTGGAATTAGCGAGGCTTTCTCCCCTTTTACACGCACTGGAAGCTGTTAAGTTTTGTCTCTAAACAAAGTTAGATTAAAAAAGTTTTTCGCTGCCCCTAATTGAAGGAGGAGGGAGAAAGGAGAAAGCGTCTGCCCAACGGATCAAACCCAAAGAACACCCTGTGAATCTGTGCAGCATGAATATCAAATATCTAGCCTATAAATATAATTTCACTGAGGTCAAAAGTCCACAGTTTTGCATTTAAAGTCTTTATCGCCACTCTCGCCATTGCTGAGGCAAAAACTTTAACCAACTAAATTTTACCTCTGTCAGGCAAACTTAGGAGCAGATCGTATCGTCTTGTCTTATATTTATTTCTGTGTTTAAGACATTCTTGCATCTACATTAATATACACATTATTTTTATCTATGTTGTTGTTTGAAATTATTCTTATTTTTTTTTTATCTGTACCGTTTTTCACAGATTTATTCAAAGTGTTATTCTCACACAGTAATCAAAAAAAGTTTAGTAAGTTCTTCTTTGCTGAAACATTTTGTCTGTTCACTAAGAGACTTCTTGAGTCTGGGGAGATACAGGTAAATTCAGCCTTAGCATATATATATATATATATGTATATATATATATATATATATATATATATATATATATATATATATATATATATATATATATATATATATATATATATGTGTGAGTGTGTGTGTGTGTGTGTGTGTGTGTGTGTGTGTTCAAGGTGCATATAAACACTCATATACTAATGCTTTGTTTACTATTTTTTGTTGTTTAGCAAAGATGGAAGTACTTCTGTAGGGAAATTTAATAACTGCGCATGTCAGAGGGGTTTTATTCCGAATAAAGCCAGGTGCATACACACGCACATTATGATCAGATTGATTGATCGTGTGTCCATATAAACGGTACAGATTATTTAATCCAAATACATTTTAATCTGATGGTGAAATTTTGTGCATATAAACCTAGCTAATGATGGCTGGAGATAGGGCTTAACATCTTAAGACCTGAGAAATTTAATCCACGCATTGGCTTTCAGACAAAAGTCAAATGTGTTCTCTGTTCAAGCATATATGTCTGATCAATTGTCAACAACATTTACAGATCTGTCAGGAGGAATAATAAATATATGTTTGAAGATAAAATGATCATTTTCAGACATCAAGATGCCTATGTGTAGACTAAAATTATTGGGTCTTGAGAGGAGGAAATTGTCAACGGAAAAGCAGCATATTATTCCTGCAATCCACAAATCTGGTCTGTATGGAAGACTTCCAAGAAGAAAGCCATTCTTATAAAAAGAAATTGTGTAAAGATGTATTTAAATATATTCATTGAAAAGTTAATTTGTGTCAGTAACTCAACTCACAAAGTGAAACACATTATGTGGATTAACTACACACAGACCGATGCTTTTGAGCCTTTATTTCTGTTCATCAAGATCATTTTTGTGTACAGTTCAAAGAAATACGACATTTAAGAGCAGAATATTATATTAGACCAATCAAAAAGATGCTAAATTAATAAATGCTGGCTTAATGAAAAGTAGGTTTATTATCTGCTTCAAGGCTATTTTCAAAGGACACTTTATCTGACAAACTAGCTAAAATATATCTCAATATTCTTCTTAATGGAGATGTGCCTATAAATCCCATTTAGAATTTGTCTCAGGTCATATAGGGGAAACACCAAGTAGGTGAAAGTATACACTCTGATCAGATTCAATTAAAGCTGAACTTTGTAGACCTACATACAAAATGCTATGTTGTGCATCATGCACATTCTGAATAGGTAAGTTCACCTTTCAGCAGGCCAGCAAGCCCAAACATACAAACCGTCAAGAGAACAGCTAGTTTAGGCTATATTCATATTTTAAACGGGCCAGACAAAATTACATTGAACGTCTGTGACTTGCGAACTGCTGCTTTTCATCCATTCTGACTGAGCTTAAACTAATATGCAAGGAAGAATGTCAGTCTCTAGATGACATCCTGAAAAAACAGGCAGTTGTAACAGCAGCATAAGCTGCAATAGGTTTTGACTCAAGGTCGCTGAACTATACGACATTTTACAGATTTTGTTGTATCATTTTTACACTTCGCCACTATGTGTCATTTTGTGTTTGTGCATCACATAGAATCCCATTAAAATACATTTATGTTTATAATTTTAGTATGACAAAAAGCAAAAGGTTCAAGGGGTAAAAAAAATGCTTTTGGAAAGCCCTGTAAATCAGAATTAGGCAGAAAAAGCAGATTCTTTTCAACACAAGTGTCATAAAGTGCCTCAACACAGTGGATTCTGGGTGACGGATTTTATGCAAGATGAAACAAATGTCTTCAGCTTTTTTCCTCTCCACTATGTTCAGAGGAAAGATAAAGAAAGACATTGGCTTGACATTAAAAATAAATTAAGACATCGGGGGATTTGTGTCGAGTTTGATGGAAGGGTTTAGTCTCTTTTAAGTTGGAATCAGCTTTCAGCAAAGAGGTGAAGAAACTGGAAATCACTGTTTTAGGACGTGTATTTCTTCCTGCAGTACGAGTATAGGTGCTTTATCTTTGGCAAAGTTTTAGTGTAAATAAAATCTGCTGACAGCCATGACAGTAGCATTAATTTTACACACCTCTAATAATGATAAATCTGACCGTAGCCCTTGATTGACACTATAATCAGTCACGTCCACATGTTATCACAGGAGAGACGAGTCAGCTAATCACAGCCGGGCTCAAACAAAATTATAGCCAGCAGATTAATAATTCTCTTAAATTCTTGCACAGTCGTTTCTACGGTTGCCTTTGAGGCATGAGGGTCATGGGTCCAAATCCTACCCTGGAGTCTTTATGCGGATGGATGGATGGATGGATGGATGGATGGATGGATGGATGGATGGATGGATGGATGGATGGATGGATGGATGGATGGATGGATGGATGGATGGATGGATGGATGGATGGATGGATGGATGGATGGATGGATGGATGGATGGATGGATGGAATAATTATCTCCAGCATAAGCTCTAAGAACCAACCTTGACTGTAATTGGAAAACATCTGCAGCAGAGCAGCTGAAATAGTAACAAAACACCTATTGCTTGTTGAGGCAGAAACATTAATTTTTATTTTTACCTTCAGTATTGACATCATCTGTAATATCATGACTACTAAAAGTCTCTTTTAGACACTCTTTTCCACTGATAATATGTGTTATTGATAGTAAGTGTAAAGGTAATAGGTGCAGGGGAACGGCTGTCACTCTGGGATGCTTTGTTTTAATGTGCTAATTGAGCTGCGCATTCTCCTAAAAGGCTTTTTGTTAACTCCGCTCATTTACGAAATACCTTTTGGCAGATTTCTTTTTTTTTAAGACAATCCAATTGCTGTTTGTTTATGATGATCTGTTTTTGCCGGCTCAGAAAGAGAAGATGCTCCTATTAAATTTAAACCCAGTTATGAAGTCTTTATTTACAAAGGGCTTTCTGTGGTTTCTACAATCTGACTAATTACACACACAGCAACAGTAACATGGCCATTTAACCATATTATAAGTATTTTCTCGGTCCCTAGCAGTTGCCTGTGTAGAACAGAACCGTGGCGTTAATTAAAAGGCCCATGCTCAGCCGAACAAAGTGCATTCCTTGTGCGAGATGGTAGTTTGTCCTAATTTTAAATCCAGAATGGGTGTTTTTTTGTTTGTCGCTTGTAAAGTAATTCAAATTTAAAATGTTTCATGCATTTAATCGGAGGTGTTTAACATAAATGTGGGGTTAAACCCTACAGCTTGGTCGAACATAGATTTTTCTGGGATTTTGCTCTGATACAGATGTCAGAATTTTAAAATCAGACAATCTATGTTTTCCTGTTCAGATCTCTGCTAATTATACATTTTGTCTTGGTTTGAGTCACAGTATATAAGCTAATACAGATATGCCACACTAGGACTGTGTGCAGTACAGATAATGCCATCTGAGAACTTGACAATTAAATTTTCCAACATGATGTTTACATCATCTGCTGACAAAACGTTTATGCCACAGTGTCAAGTTGTGAGTTGCAAGACAATACCATTATTTCCCTTGGCGTTGTGTCTTCCTACTCTATATAATAATGTGTTGGGGGGGGGGTTATTATCTGAGTATGCAACAAATACTTTGACAGCAAACTTTGAAAGTAAAATTACCCAAAACAAGACCAGCACCATCACTGGATAAAGGAGTTTATATCCATGGCTTTGGCCTGATATTTGATCTGTAGATTACATCAGTATCAGGTCCGATAGCGGTTAGATCAGTTCCAGCTCTAGACACAAACAGTGTAACCCAAAGAAGTATCACCAAACTAAATCCAAAACTGTTGGGCCTGGAATCCATTGACCCGCACTCAAAATCTTCCAATTTCCAGTACTTCTTCAAAAAGTTCAAATAGTTGTTTTTTTTTTTTTTTCCTTGTCAGAATCCACAGACTAAAAGATTAATGCATCAAATTTGAAAAACAAATCATGTTAGCTTGTAAACACACTAGCAAAGAGCTCAGCAACAATCTGAAACAATGGTTAGGGATGAAACGTGTGTATATGGTGCACAAATGGGGGTATCGCTGTGGTTTTTCCCATTTTTCATTGGTTTAAAAACTACTACACCCATAAAGGGGCCTTTGGCATTGTTTTAATTACATGTAACTGAGCGATTTAGAAGCTTGTCTGGTATTGTCCAAAAAATATAAAAAAAAATAATAAACACAAAACCTGAACTTGCAGGTCGGACCCCAAAAGAAAAGTCTGCAAAAGTCTGAATGGTGCAACTTCTCTCAACTTCCTTCAAGGAAACGGCTAACTTCAGCTTTAATCACTATGTTTGTTCTCAACACTTACCTGCATTGCGGCATATCTGTGTTTTTAAAGCGGGGAGGTCCGTTGGTTCTCGGTCCACATTTGAATTTTTTGAGTACTCCTCACAGGGGATATGGCTAATTTGGGAGACTCGTTTGTAAAAGGCAGAAACCGTGGAGCCGTGGCTCCCCCCTCTGCTTCAGGACTAGTTCATTTAATGGGGCAGTAGTCTGTATCTGCAGCTAAATGTGCCTTTGTATGAGTTCATGTCTGGTTTTCTCAAAATAGAAAGCAGCAACTTAAAGAAATAAAGTCTATTGGGGAACTTTTTCAACCAATGCAATGTGCAGGTTAGTGAATGCAGTAGTAGTGCGATAACATTATTTCACAAAATAGGAAAGTTGAAACAGGTAACTCAATTTTATTCAGAACCAGCCATGTCTAAGTTAGCAGTGTGCTTCCTTCATCTCCAGAGCTCTTAGAAGATGCATCTCCTGGAAAATGGCTGCTCTTATGCTGCACCATGACTGACAGCGCCAATTAATCACACACAATGCAGCAAAGATTGGCTTTTCTTTATCTTTATCTATTCTGTACTTTTTGCTTGGCAGTAATAGCTGATGTATGGATGCAAGGATCATAAATCAGTATAAATCAGTAAATAAAGAAGAAACTACCAAGTTTTGTCAAATTAAAACTTTGTCAGAGAACAGCTACACACTTTCTGTCAGGAAAAGATTTAGTGTAATGCTAAGCAGCTTTGAACAATAACTCATCAAATCTGCCGCATTTTCGATGTTTGACCTTTCACTGTGTTGGCAGATGAATCTTGCTCCAGGTCATTGGTGCTCCATTGATTTTTATTATTTCAAACTGAATCAGTTCGCTCCTGTTTGAAATCAAATTTCATATTTCTCATCTAGAGTCATGACCCAGAATGCTGTACAGGGTTATGACCGCAGTCACTTTGGTCTGCAACGTTTATAAGGAGAAAAGTGACAGTTTAAGTTTTTTTTATATGATTATACTAAAAGTGAGTTAAGGAAAAATATATATAACAGGAGAGCTTATGCAGCACCTCCACTTAGCCTCGTTCCACAGTGAGCTTAGGAGGTCATTTTATTGTAAGGAAAAATGGAAAAATAGAGGAATGATTGTAAACTAGAGAACACGTTTTAATTAGCATCACAGACCTCTGATTTTTGTTTTAAACCCTCTTTTCAGCAAATGCAAACTACTGAAATAATCATTGCATTGATAATTATATTTTTCAAAGAATTTGAAATTTCTGTGGATTCCACACATGTCTATGTTTGGATGGAGTTTGTAGTTGCTGAAGTAAATGTAATTAGATTTATTTATGTTATTTTGAGCACAAATTCAGAAAAAAAACACCCTGAGGACCAGCCCCCAGAGCTGGTAATTATACTTTTCCTATCCAGACTATAAATATAAGTATGTCTAATCATGAGTGCTCCTGTTCATGAAAGAGATGAGTCTTGATGGTTGCCATTGTGGGCAGAAAACATACTGATCTATGAAAGTCAGTAAGTAAGTATGTAAGTAAGTAAGTAAGTAAGTAAGTAAGTAAGTACGTAAGTACGTACGTAAGTAAGTAAACTTTTTTTATGTAGCACCTTTCACAGAATAAAAACCACAAAGTGCTTCACAATAAAAAAATAACCATAATACAACACAAAATAAAAAGATAAAAAAGCATAAATACAACATCATAGCATAAAACTAGTTAAAAACTAGTCAAAAGCCAGTCGGAACAAGTGGGTCTTCAACTGCTTGTTAAAAGAAAGACGATCCCCTCTGGTGCTGAAACTAGTTTGTGGAACCAACTCAGGGTCCATTTGTTGGGCTGCTTGTCTGGGCTGGGATCGGGGTGGGCGGGGTTAGGACCAAAGTATGGGGTAGGTTGGTATTGGTTGGTTCTGCTGTTCTTTTTAAATCTCTCTTTGCAGGTGTAGAAGCAGACTCAGAGGATGTTATATTGCTCTCTCCCTTTCCTATTTTTCTTTCACCTTTACTCCCTTTCAGCATTTTGTCTCTCCTTTTTCCCCCTCTTCTACCTTCCTGTTTCTGTGTCAATCGAACATGAAATAGTCCCAGCAAAAAAATCTAATAAAGCTTTTTGAATTTATAAATCAAGCAAAGCACTATGGCGAAAACAGTGAGGCTCCACTTGTGAAAGTAAAATCTGTTGGGCTCTCTTTTGCATTAAGACAACAATTTTAATGCTACATTGCCAGACAGGACACAAAAAAACGCTGCCTTCTTAAAGCATTTTCTGTGTCTTTAACCTTTGTCAGACACAAGCGCTATAACACTCAGCCAAAAAACCTCTGATCTGATTTTGGAAAAAAAGCAGCCAATCAGAAAATCCAGCAGATGGGAGGTTTGGACTTTAGTCACTTTTATCCACTCAGTAGTCTGTTGTAAATTAAATCCTTTACATGTTCACTAGTGGTCTTCATTTGACCTCAGGAACATAAAGGACAGGTTCTTCCAAAGACTTAACTTGGTACCTATTATTTTTGTCAATGGTACATACCTGGTAGGCACTTTCACAGACCTTTGGATTTCAATTAATTTAGATCAGAGATGCACTTCCCAGCACAAACTGAAGCAAATAACCTGCAGAGACTTTGTAGCCAGCTCCACATCTGGAATCTTCCTACACAAGAATTCACCTCCACTTAATAGTCAGTTCAGTTTCGTTGCTGTTCTTATTTACTCTTGTTAGTTAATATTTGCACAAGTGTTTGATATGCCTCTGATTTTAACGTCCTCCAGGGCTCATTCAAAACAAAAAAATCCTGCTATTCTGGCACCGCTCTGGTAAAGCTTTAGCGTAGCTTTAATGAGGAAGATCTGTTCCCTGACGTCTGTGTTTGTTCCTGTCTTTACAGACAGAGCTTTGTTTGAGTCGCTGCTGCTGCTCTAATGATTTTTCTTGACCCAGTTCCTCCAAACAATCTGTCTGCGGCCCCTTGTTTTAGAATTGCCATGCGTGGTTCTTTTGGACGGCCTTTGATGCAGATCTATTTCCAATCTTTACCCCATGATGACGTCTCAATCAGTGTTTCCATCAGCCATCTAACCCAATTTCACTCGCAGCATCCAGACTCTGAGGTTCTGTCCCATTTCCTATCAGTCGTGACACTTTTTTCCCACAAAACATCAAGTCCTCTGCAGAACGTTTTATACCTTAACCTTGAGAGAGAAGAATGAAGTATCTAATGTTATTGCTATTTTAAGTGGACACTGCTTGGCTGCTTACCTATAGCTGTTCGAATATGCAAAACGAGGACAAACTAAGGTTGTTAAACAATGTAACATTTCTAATACTGACTGGGGTTGTGTGTGGGTTTTTTTTTTCTCCAACTGAGGAGCAGAATAGAGTGTGTGATTTTACCCATAAACCTTTACACAGTGTGAAATTAACCCATGAGAGAGTATTTTATAAAGAGGACGTTCATTTTACCATCCTCTGCCGCTCAGCTAAGTAGCCTAATTATAACATTTGAGCTCTGTGGGCTTCAAAGTAGCACTTGTGCTGACCTGAAAATACTGACTGCATATTATAGCTCCCATATTTCCTTAACTAAATGGCAGGGATTTACTTTTCCCCAAAACTCAGGACTCTTGTTCCAGGTTATTAGAGGCTGGGTTTTATTGGAGACGGGACCTTATGTTTGTTTCTCCTGGTTATTTGCTTGACTTGGCAAACCTCTCTGCTATAATTAAACAAATGCTTCGAGAACCAAACCTGGTATTATGCACAAAAGTAATTTGTTTTTATTTCACAAATATGTGAGCGTGGACAAGACTGCATAAATTATCATGAGCCGCAGCTTCTAAGTGTATTTGCAAGTAAAACTCCACTATGTGCATCTGTGGATGCAAGAAATATTAACACCTCTATGTTTTTTGTCAGATGCCAGCCAGAAAGTTTAATGTAATGTATTCAGACCACCATAGTTTTGGGTAATTGTGGAGTGAAAAAAAAAAAATGATTCCGTTTTTTTTCCAAGTAATAATCTCAAAAGAAAAGTGTGAATTTTTTTCAACACCCTTTACTCCCTAAATTAAATCCTAACCAACCTTACTTTGAAATCACCTTATTAGTAAATAGGGTCCATCTGTGTATATTTAACCTCAGAATAAATGCAGCTGTTCTGTTTTAAGGGTTTATTGGAGAACTCTCATGACCATTTGGACTCAGTTTACTTTTGTAATGTTTGTGTTTCTTTAGTGCTTTTCTTGTGTTTAATTGCAGTTGCATTGATCCTTGTGTTTCCCTAGGTCCACCTTTAAGAGTTGCCTTTGTACATGTTCCCCAGTTGCATAATATACCCATTTTCCCTGGGTGCCTCGGTCTATATAGCTGCTGCACAGTCATTTTATTACTTTCTTCCCTCAATATCAGATGTTCCTGTTAACCACTTACCAGCCCCATGTTGTAGTGGTTAGCTCCTTGTACTTTCCCTTTTGTCCCTTTTCCTCTGCCGCTTTGTAATTTTTATTTATTTTTTTCAATAAATATACAGTTTCAGACTGATTCTGTCTGCCTCCTGCCTGTGGTTGGGTCTTACAGCTCAACTCGTGACATAAACAGCACCACAAGGAGCCTGGAACACACTGGACAGCTCAAAGTTTTGGAGAAGTTTAAACCAGGATTGAGTTATAAAACAACATCTTAAGCATTGAAAATGTATCAGAATACTGTTAATTTAGAGGATAGCTCCACTGCAGCACCACTAAGACATACACATCGACGTAAGCCGGCTAGCCAGGCAAGGTCAGCTTTAATAAGGGAAGCAGCCAAGAGGTTCGTTGTAACGTTGAAGGAGCTACGGTGATTCACAGGTAGGAGAATCCTTGATTGGCAGTAAAACTAATGGTCTACCCGTCCTAAAAAGCATGTGAATGAACGTGCTTTGGTGAGACGAGACCAAAATTCAACATAGAGACAGAACTCTATGTGTGCAGAAAACTGAAACTGAACACATCTTACACAAAAAGAAACATGGTAGCAGCATCGTTGCTACCTGGATGTTTTACCTCGGCAGGTACAGGGAAGCTGCTGAGAGTTAATGGAAAGATGGATGAACCTAGATACAAGTCAATCCTGGAAGAAAACCACTTAGTCCTCAAAAAAGCTTGATGCTGGTTCACCTTTAAGCAGGATAAGAACCCTAAACCTACAGCCAGAGCTTCATTATGATGGGTTAGATGAAAGTATAAAGTCCTGAATTAATCCAACTGAGAATCTGTGGCAAGACTTGAAAATCGATCTCCGCAGACATTCTTTATCCAATCTGATCTGATTGAACTTGATCAATTTTGCAAAAAAAAAATCAATAATAATAAGGCAGAAAAATCACTTACCATGTGCAATGGGTGATTAATACACCCACAATGCATTACTGTGTGAAAAGAAGGAAGCTGTTATCATTATATAGTAAGTTCACATGAAATATATGGTTTCAAGTTTAGCAGATGCCTGTGCAAAGTTTAGTAGGGACATTTTTTTAATCATCTTGTAAGAACTTTTTCTAGTGAAAGATGGGCGTGCATTTCACTTGCAGCAGTCGGAAGTCGCTCCAAAGGAATTGCTTTTAAGATATTCATTAAAGGAGCATCTGTCACTGTCAAACGCTTAATCCAGCAGGACAAAATTTCTGCAACACCTTAGGTTCTGTATGAAAATGATCTGATAAAAGTGGTAAAAAAAAAAAAAATATGCCAATTGAATTCTTAATGCCAGTATGTTGAAACTAGAATGTTTAAGCAAGGTGACTATATGGTAAAAAGGCAGCAAGCGATAATGTTACCATGCTGAACGCTGCAGAAATATATTTCTTTCATGTACTTTTTGGCCCAAAAGTGAAATGTGCTTGCTGGCACAAGTTGCAGCCCCATCCTCTTTCCCTAAGCCTGAGAAGATGGAGGAGGGAAGCGAAGAGAGCTTGGGAGTGCTTTGAAATTCCGATGGGTAGAGAGATTTGGTTCCAAAACTGAGCAGTGAGTTTATGGCAAGGAAGAATTATGTGTTGTGCAAATCAAAGAAGGAGGGAAGCAAAATAGGGAATATAAAAAATGGAAAATACAGTGCTATAAAAGGTGGTTGCCCATTTCTAGATTTATTCTGTCTGAGTCTTTGTCATTTAGACGCTTCAGATCATCAAACCGAGGCAAATACAAAAACTGTTTTAGAATAATAGTTTCTAAATATTACTGTAAAAACTTGTGCTAAAGGTAAAAAAAATAAATTCCTCACTGCCTATACCTACCAGCTGAATCTGCCGCCCCTGGTTGTTTATCAGTCAATAACAGGCCATGTATCTTTTACATCACAGTGGTGGAATTTGGACTCTTCTTTGAAGATTTGTATTTTTTCATTGAGCCATCTTGGTGGGTTTTCAAACAGGAACAGCTTGTTTGAGGTCATGCCAGAGAATATTAATTACATTTACAGACTTTGACCAGGTCATTCCAAAGCCATGATTTTGTTTCTGTTTGCATCTTTTTAGATTATTTTCATGTAGTCTGACCCTAGTATATGTGAGAAAAAAGGTCATGAACTGATGGCCCGACATTCTTCTTCAGAGATTGTTTTGCTGGAGTGCAGATTTAATGGTTCCCTTAGTTGCAGCAACTCGTACAGCTCTTAAAGCAGTAAAGCAGCCTTAGAACATCCCACCACCGCCACCATGCTTGACTGCTGGTCTGATGTGTTTTTGAAATGCTGGCAGTTTCCAACCAGATGTAACAGGGCTCACAACTTCCAAAATTATCCATCTTTGTCTTGTCAGTCCATAGAATACTTTTTTCAAATGTTTTGGGTCATGATCTCAGCACTGATGCCTGGTCTGATCACTCATTTCACACATCTGCTTAGCTCCGCCCATTCCGCATTACCACTCATCTGATCTACCTGCTTCTGTTACTATATAACCAACCTTCAGAGTAGTCATCAGTGCCAGATCATTACGAGCGTTTTGGTGAGTCTTATCCAGCGTGCTTTATTCTAATTGACCTGTAGATACTGACCCCATTTGCCTCTTTGTTATCTGAGCCAGCCTGACTCCTGTATACCTGATTTTCCTGCCTGTTTCTGACTGATTACCTGTGTTCTTGACCAATCCTGTTTCTGGATTATCTGAGCTTGCCTGACCCCTGTCTGTTTAACCTGCCTGTATTTTACTCCGTTACTCTTCTTGTTAAATCACACTTGCATTTATGTCAATTTAAAAATTACAATATCTATAGCAAAGCATGAAAAATGTAGTGTGATGCAACACCAACACTGCAAAAACGGAACTAAAAATAAGTAAAATGTTCCTAAAATGAGTGCATTTGTCCTTGATTTGAGCAGGTAAATAAGATGATTTGCCAATGGAATAAGATTTCTGCACTTAAAATAGGAACGACTCATCTCCATCATCCTATTTCAAGTGCAGGATGTCTAATTATCTTATTTTAGGGTTCAAAATACTCATTCCATTGGCAAATAATCTTATTTACCTGCTCAAATCAAGAACAAATACACTAACTTTAAGAACATTTTACTTATTTTTAGATCCGTTTTTGCAGTGTTAATAAAGTAGCTCTCCGTTTGAAAAAGGTTGGTGACCCCTGCTTTAGAAGTTCTGGGTTCTTTTGTGACCTCCTGGATGAGTTTGGGACATATTGTTAAAGTAATTCTGATTGGCTAGAGTTTCCAGGGAAGGTTCTCCATTGTTGAACATTTTCTCCATTGTGAATCAGTTAGAATCGGCTTTGTAACTCCTTCTAGATGCCAATGACTTTATTTGTCCTCCTGCTCTTGAATTTTTTTAGAACAGATCATGTCTTGCTGGTCTTTCAGCCCGATTCCTACTGTCGGACTGCTTATTTTTCAGTAACCTCTTTAATCTGCAGCCCTGACTATAATCGGGCCAGGGTGAAATTGAACTCAGTTGTTAAAGAATTTAGTTGTTTGAAGTTTTTTCATGCTACAAAGTGGGCAGTAATATTTTCTGAAAAAGGTGCAGTATTTGAAATCATTGGCGCAGTCAGCAGGTCTTGAGAACATTTTGATTAGCACACGAGGACCATAGAACCATACAGAAAACATGAGTTAGCCATCCACTTTGGCAATGAGTAGCTCATGATGCATGAATGAGTTTCTTGATCTAACTGTGCCACTGCTCTTGTAACTGGGTCAATCAGAACTCCCCGTCCCCAGATAATCAGAGGGGCGCCACCCATAGGCACGAGGACTCAGAGGCGTCCATAAACATAAACAGCGCGTGTTTTTTTTAGCTCTATTGCATCATTGTTGCAGGTTTGTTTATTCCTGAAAAAGACGCAGAAGTGGGGCCAGTCCAGTGATATTGATCACCCATCACAGTCCATAGGACACAAGGTAGATACAGATTAAAAAAAAAAAAGAAGGAGCAGTTCAACGGAGTTGGTCTGGCTGCACAAATCCAATTCCAGCTGGAGTTGTTGTTTAGCAAGAGAAAATCGTATTGTGTTCAGGTGCTTCATAGAAGAGAGGAGGAGGAGATACAAATGAAAATCCTGTGATCAAGGCAGCGTCTGAACAACTCCGTTAAGCCCTGAAGTCACAAAAAGGAGGGAGGGCGCAAATGTAAAAAAGGTCTGCCCTACATTTTGGAGTTTTCACACTCGGGCTCAAAACGATGCTGACGGGGACAACAAACTTGCACAGCGGCTGATACAGAAGTAGTTCTCTTGTGTGTTTTTTGGATAGATCAAGCTCCCACAAAAGTGTCTTTCGTTTGTTATGTCATTGTGGTTTCATACCCAGACATGCATGTTCCTTTTGATGACACTTAGATTGTGTTGCCTCAGTTGGCCTGAGGGGGAAAAAAATGAGCAGGATGTCACCCGGCTCTGCAGACGGCAGCGCCTCGTCGTGCTGGACTCCTCACATTTCACAGCCTGTGTTTCAGAGTCTGAGTTGTTTCAGAAAAAGTCAGCATGAAAAGCCATTTTCCCTGCCATTATCCTGGCTGTTAGACAGAAAGCTTAGAAAGGTGTATTTAATGCGAAGGCAGTCAGGGAGCACTGAATAGATTTATTCATCTTAAAAGCAAAAAAAAAAAAAGAAAAAAAATGGAATTGCTTTGAGATACTATTTCTTTTGAATTTCATTTTGAACTTCACTTATAACTTGCAAGGTTTCCGGGTGGCTAATGAAAAATTTCTCATCTGCTTGGTGGTTGCATGATCACTGTTTTGAAAATCACTGCCGTTTAATGATAATTCTTCACTTAGGAGGAGGAGAGACAAGTTGACTAAAAGTTTGGAGTCAGAACACTGAGAAGCTCCTTATCCCAGAGTGGGATGTGGGATCACCTCTGCCCCAAAGAACAGCTCTTGCCAAGGGAAAATGTGTATTATCTAAATCACAGAACTTCAGAGTGGCTTTCGGACACTTATCTAGCTGCTTAAATCTCTAAGCGTTGGATGAAGGGAGCAATGCAATTAGAAAGGCTGCATGCAATGCAGCAATATTTCATTTAAGAGTTAAAGACCGAAGTGATCCAGTCCAGCACCTTTTCATCTTATATGCAGCTGCTTTATGCTTCTGTTTATGTGCACCACCTCTTTTCCTCATCATCCAAACCAGCTTGGGCCGGTTCATGTTCAGATTTATGCAACCCTCTGTTCTCAGGATAGCACCCCACCCATTAGCCCCCCATCCATCCATCCATCCATCCATTTTCTGACCCGCTTAATCCCTCATGGGGTCGCGGGGGGTGGCTGGTGCCTATCTCCAGCGATCACTGGGCGAGAGGCGGGGTTCACCCTGGACAGGTCGCCAGTCTGTTGCAGGGCCACACAGAGACAGACAGAACAAACAACCATTCACGCACACACTCACCTAAGGACAATTTAGAGAGGCCAATTAACCTAACAGTCATGTTTTTGGACTGTGGGAAGCTTTGCCTTTAATTAGTGGGCTAGAGGAAATGGGACTGATCTGGTCCCGTATCAGTATCTGAATATATCCTGACGTCATTCCAGGTTTGGATTTCATGCTAAGGACACTAAGTCCTTATCCCGTGGTGCTGGCTTGCTGCAGGTTATGTTTTATATGAACTTACTTTGGAAGATAGAGCTTACAGATGAAATTTGCATGTATCATATAGTGTGAGATGCATTAAGTTGCCTTTACTTAAAAAAATATATATGTAAAAGCATTTTGTGAACTTGCAAAAATGTAGTATGTGCAAGTTGTACACATTAAGTTTGCACAACTCCATGAACTTAATATTTTTGATTAGACTTAACCTAATAGTGATAGTAAGCTCCTTTTTGTCTTAAAGCTTTTATTAAGAAAAAAAACTAGAAACACACCTGAATCTAATCAGTTTTCCCCATTAGGAATTAAGGTTAAACCAAACAATACAATTTAAACAAAAATGCGAGTATGAGATTATTTTCATCTAATTATAACGCATCTACACAACTAAATGGTTTACAAAATACAACTATCAATAGTGTGTGACTCAAAGATAACTTTAAACAAAATTAATAATACCATATAGAAAAAAGAAAACCCGTCACTTGGTTTAACCCAGTGATGTCATTAATGACATCAAAAAGGTAAATAAACGGGAAGTGCTGGGCCGGCCCCTCCCATAGACATGTCCTGGAGTTAGGATCTAAACAAGGGAACAGAAAGTGGTGAGTTCATACAAAGAAATATTGAAGAGTCATTTAACAAATGTACCTTTAACAGAAGATAATGACAAGTAGCTCAATAGTGTTAACGTCAAACATATGCTTGGAAATAAACTGTAACATAATGCTATCAAAAAAAAAAAAAAAACAGGGATAGTATGTGCAGTAAAAGTACTGCAGCAACGTTAAACTCGAACATTACGAATGACTAAATTAACATAAAGTATGTTAAGGGACAATAGGTTCTAATAATACTATAATCTCAACCACTTTGTCACAGAGCAAAGCTGCAAAGCGAGGGAAGAAAGGAAAGTTCAGAAGTAGCATCCAGTAAGCCCCCAGGAAATGCTCACACATCTGCAAAACTGCACACAAACCGATGGAAAGGATACACAATTTCCTCGTTTTATTCTAGGAATGCAGACTATAGCTTTTATTCTATTCTTCCTATCTCTTTGCTCTTTGCCATGTGGTTACCTGTCTTCCATATGTGACTTAAGTGTTACAACTGAGGTCAATTTGCTGTTTGATAAAGCCTTCAAATAATTGTGTGGAGATGCGTGAAGGTTTGGATGCCTGTGCCCTTTTTCGGCACCTCTGTAAACAATAGGAAAATAGTTCTGCTTTTACAGCTCATATTATTCCTCTGCAGTTCACTCTGTGAGTCCATCAATGCGTCGTGTTGCACTGGCACAGTAGGAACAGGGGGCAAGTTGGTGTGTTGTGTTTTGAAAGCAGTTACAGAAAATTGTAGCTTTGCATAAATTAAAGTCTGGAGAAAGCGGGAGAGAAAAGCATATGTGCTAGGTCCACGCAGAGCCTTGGCTCGAATTAACCCCTGGTGATTATATAATTTTACTCTGGTGTCTGCCTGTTTGAACTTCAACCAGCATATCTAAACTTAAGGGGGGGATCTGTGGGCTTTTTATCTGTTTGTTTCTTTGATGTGACTTCTTCAATGATGGATGATGGCTGCTCATCTAAACAGACCATTTTAGTCGCAAGAAAGTCCCGTCCCTTGTTGAACAGGTCCTTATCTTTCTGGTCTACAGCCTATGAAGATTACCATCGCTATCTTCTCTGCCTTTTTATCTTTTTATTCAGACTGGACCTGTAAACTAACTGCTATTATTGACCTTTCTAGGCCTCTATTTCAGAATAGCTGAGGTCAAACCGCTCTAAAATTCCCATTTCATTGCAGCATCTTTTGTAAAAGAAACTGATGCACGCATGACATTTTATATAAGAAAAAGTGAAACTCCAAGTCGAGATAAATAATATAGATTATCTCTCTCTTGTCATCTTCCCTGTGGGTGAGTTCCCAGCAATGGGCAAAGTTGTTGAGCAGAAGGATGACTCCATAGTGGCATTTAGAGTAGCTATTACTTACAGTTATGCAACAAAAAGGGCAGATATCATTGCTTTTTTCTTTTATGCCGTGATAAAGCTTGCAGTGATTTACATTCCCATATCTGAAACCAAGAACCTCACCCACCCACTCAACCAAAAATCATACAAGGCAGCTAAGACGGGTAAAAGTTCATAAACAAAAATATTTCTGTGCCATTTCAGGAGCAGGATGTCAGGAGAAATGTCTCAGTGCAGCAGCTTGGAGACCTAACAACTGACAGCCTACCCCAAGACTTATAAGTTATCTGTGGTGAGCTCAGACTGGCTGTAATTTACCAGAGATGTGAATTACTGCTTGTGACAAAAACTGTATGTAAAAAATAAAAAATTAAAAACTGTGGCTTTCATTTTAGACAACCCAATTTCTGCTCTAGTACTACCACTCTGATGTGCAGATATAGGTCAGCTGTATACCTTTTATTTGTGAGTCTTGGGGTGATTGTGCAAGTATTCTTTTCACGTGCAGGTACATCTCAGAAAACTAGAATATTGTAAAAAGAAAATAAAAAGAAAAATAAATAATTTTTTTTTTTTTAAATATGTTTTGTTGCTAATTGCAAAACGTTCTACTAATAGTTTATATTAATTACCTATTGGGTGAAATATTTCTAATTTTTATTAGAAATAAGATGACTTGCAGATAATGAAAATAATTCTGTGTCTCAGGAAAATTTAGAAAAAGATTTGTGAAGAGGAGAGGGAAAAATCTGTGAAAAAGATTTAAATATTGGAAACCAATAGTGGGATACCCTAAACAGCTAATTGACTCAATGCACCAGCAACCTGGATTTCTGAGCCTCTAAATGGTCTCAATCTTAGTCAGTGGGCGACACGATCATGAGGAAAATGGATGACTTGACAGTTGTCTAGAAGAAAGTCATTGACACCCGGCACAAGGAAGGTAATCCACAGAAAGCAAATTTTGAATGAAGAAAAGTGCTCCAGCAGTCTTGAGACAGTGTTGTAGTACTCGAGTGCGAGACTTGAACTCGAGTCCGAGTCATTAGCTAAATTTAGAGACTCGTGACTTGACTTGGACTTGAGCACTGATGACTCGAACTTGGACTCGGACTCCTACATTCAGATCATTCTGACTCGGAAATTGAGAAAAAGACTCAACTTTTTTATATCATTAGGCTATAATTTTAATATGTCATTAGAATATTATTTGGTGTATGATTTTAATATCTAAATTATTAGTGCGATGTGGTGGAGTGTGGATTTTTTTTTATTAGTTTAAAAACATGTAGGCTATGCTTACTTTAGTGCGGAATTTGGACTCGATCAATAAGGACTCGACTTGGATCAATAGTGACTCGACTCGGACTTGACTCGGATGAGTAGTGGACTTGACTCGGACTTGACTTGGATTTTTTTTAATGACTTGGACTTGACTCGGACTTCAACACTGGAGACTCAAACCTGGACTCGGACTCGAGGCATAGTGACTTGACTACAACACTTTCTTGAGAGGATTGTAAACTCATTGAAGAGTTTGGTGGATCTTCACAACAAATGGCCTGAAGATCATCTTGTCAGATGAAAATAAAGTTTTAATTTCAGTTGAATATCAAAGGTACCAGAGTCTGGAGGAAGAGTTGTCCCTTCCCTCGGGTGACAAGCTTTATGGAGATGTTTGTTACATTTTACAGCAAGACTTGACACCTGACCACGCTGCCAAAGGTACCAAAAGCTGGTTCAGTGACCATGCTGTTAATGTGGCCAGCAAACTCACCTGACCTGAACCTCAGAGAATCTATGGAGTACTGTAAAGAGGAAGATGAGAGACACCTGAACGAACAACGCAGATGATCCTAAGGCTGCTATCAAAGCCACCTGGGGTTCCATTTCATCCTAGCAGAACTACTGGTGGATCACATCCTTGCAATGCCGCATTGGTGCAGCAATTCATGCAAAAAGAGACCCAACCAAGTATTGAATACATAAGGAACGGTACCACTGGCCGGCCCATTGTCTCCCGCCCTACTCAGCTCTGACCATCTTCTTTATACCATTATGATAAACACAACCACTTGTGGTCGGGTGACACCAGCTTGGCCACAGCAATGTGTGACCAAGCTGGTGATTAAGCATGAAGCAGAGGTGCCAGACTGTTGTGGTTGTGTACATTTCTCCCTCACATTGTTGATTTAATTAATAAACTGGTAAATTGGCAACATGCCTTCTTTCTTCAAATTTTGAATTGTTCAATCCAATAAACTAAGGAGTAGATACATTTTGATGGGCATATTCCACAAACTCACCTCTACTGCCCAACCCGGAAATTATTTTCTGTACAAATGTTGCACCTTTTAAGGGGAATTGAAACAGTATGAGATTCATTATCAAGAGTCCTTATTGCCTTCAAGAAGTACCCGACACAATTTCTTTAATTTTTGTGCTAAATTTTATTTTGTACTGGTGGATATTTTTTGGGGAGCAGGAAACAGGAGAGTGACAGCGAAGTACATGCTGGGAGCCTGCGTGATTAATGACAGGAGAGGTCTGACAGTCGGGGGCATATTTTATTTTCCCAACAAGTAGTCTCCAGGGGGGGTCCAGGCACAAGGCAAAACTGTATAATTTAATGTTTCATGTCAAAATCTACTTTCTGCATTCACTATGTCTACCTTCCTAACTACATAGGTCTGATTACATATATATATAATGGAGTAAACACCAATACTTTCACCCTTACATTGCAGGGAAGCAGCAAAAGTGTACTTAGTTTTCCACTCAATTTTCCCATTTTGGATTCTTTGTTTAACCTCTAACGTGTATCTGTAGTGTACTTTTGTACACTTCAGGTCATATTTACCTTTCTTTTTTTTTTATAACATGGCAAAGGCCAAATTGGTCCTAACAAATAAACCCCTTGAATGAAAAAGTATACATTATTTTATTTTCATCATTACTGTATTTGGCAGCATCTTGTTTATTGAGCACAAGCTTAACATGTGGAGCTGTCTCTGCTTCTAGATGAGAACTCTTGTCTTAATGAGATGAGCTGTATACATAATAATAATAATTATTATTATTGTTGTTGTTGTTGTTAATATTGTTGTTGTTATTATTTTATTTAGAATAGTATCAGCTTATTCAGACTATTCATCTTCTAAATCCTTAGAGAAAAATATCCCCTCAACAAAACCACATTACAACAAAACATGATTTGTAGCAAATCAAATAGTTGCATCATAAATTGATGAACTGGTTAGTACAAATATAGGTAAATTACCATTTGTTTATTTTTTGTTTATGTTTTTGGGTGGTAGTCCACCAAAGCAATTGGTATTTAAAAAGGTATAAAAAAGCAGATGCAGTCTCCTGAATATTCGTGGCCTAACTGAGGTACAGAGTTCGAAAAACCAAAGGAAGTTATTACAAAGAGGATAAGAGATGGGTATGAGTCGCATGGTTCTGACTGTGCATCTTTAAGTTTTGAGGCAGAATTGTTCTAGTTTTACTAATGCTGACAAGTTTCTATCCAACAAATCATACTTTATTGGACTTTTACTTTTCCAGAGGACATAGACTATATCTGCTATGTGAGCAGGAGCTTATCTGACCTCAAACTGATTTGGTGTCAAAGAAATCTTTTCAGAAGCAGATGTACAAAAAGATTGAAATTGTCGTATTTAGGCAGCCCAACCACAGATTTGGGTTTTTATCTTACTTTAATGAGCCTTCAGCATATTTATTATCCAGTCATCACCACCTGCCAGGTAATCTTTGATCCCTGAAACCGTGTTTCCTCCTAATTCTCCCGTCTGCGTGGTCTTCCAGCAGTGCCAAAGCAACCGCCGCACAGCATCTTAAATAATTAACACAAAAGCCTGTATCAAACACCATGCCATGTTATCCTTGGGGAAAAAAACTATGCAACACCATGCTGTCTATAGGCCTTTTTTCCTGTTTTTATTTTTTATTTTTTATGAAATGAAAACATTCTGCAAAGGGTTTCCAATGAAAAGTAATTTACAGGCTTTATCTTTTATGGTTCAATTTTTATGGTGGGCATGTTCAAGAGCCCGTGCTTCAGTGTTGGAAACACAAGAAGCAGGTTCAACACATGGAAATAGTTTGGAACCAGAACAGTTTAACATGCAAGATTGAACACTGAACAATAGCTGCAGCCCTACTTGAAACCAAATTATAGGTCATAATTCATTTACTAAAACAAATAGCCAAGGCTACCTTTCTTTTTCAACAACTATAGTTACCGAAACAGAAGCAGCGGGCAGAAATTGTGAATTTGCACAGTCAGGTTTCAAAAACATACAAAAGTGCTTTATAAATAAATAAATAAATAAATAAATAAATAATATTGTATCAGACGGGGTCCTAACGACTGACACCAGGACATTATGCAGATGTAGAGGACAGCAGTGAAAGTCTCAGATCAGATCAATAACAAGCTTCAAGGTGATTTGTTGACTTTAGTGAAGGTCGCACTTTGCTGGACGAGTGACCTTTGACATATTTTATCATAGATCTAGTCTGACAGACAATATTATTTGCCACCCATATACTACGCAGCTGGACTGCTGTTCTGAGGCTTACAAGCTTCCTCCTTTTTACTCTAAATGTGCTGATAGTTGCTTTCGCCACAACGGCTTCTTCCTCTCTGAGTGGCATGTCAGGTCATGTCTGTGCAGGACTTGTTTTACTGTGGATAAGGACAATTTTTTTACCAGCCTTAGCCAGCTTTCGCAGGGTCTTTTGCTTTTGAGGTTGATGGCATTAAGACACATTCATCTCTGGAACACAGAACCTTTCTTGTTCCTAAACAGCATGATGGCTGAAGATGCCTATGCTGTATAAACTTGTATACAATGTCTTAAACAAAGAGAAATTAAATCCAAAGTGGAGCCAAACTCCTAGAGGTCCTCATTTATTTTCCTAATATCTTGCCTGATTAATGTTCTTTTTTTTTATTATGTCACAGCAGGAAGCAGTGGGATTGAGGTGTTGCCTTCGAATAAACCCACCACTGGGGCTTCATTTTGTTGACTGTTTTTGTATTTATTTATCTGCAAAAGAGACAATGCACGTTAATTACCACAGAGATAATTTCCACTTCCAGTCCCTCGGCAGGCAAAGCCAGCCACACAAAATAACACAATACAGCAACAAAAACAGCAACAGAGGAATACTGAGATCTAAAAATGTTAACAGCACCATTACTTCAGGCTAAAAATATATCACAGTTGTCCATCGTTGTCAACAGGAAAACAATTTTACATAACTTACAAAATTTCCACATGGGTATGCCAGCACATTATACAATAACGTCTTACCCATCTATTGGACATTTATCTAATAAATAATTCTAATAAAAATTTCAGAATCAG
The DNA here is from genome assembly GCF_011125445.2 of Fundulus heteroclitus. Lineage (NCBI taxonomy): Eukaryota > Metazoa > Chordata > Actinopteri > Cyprinodontiformes > Fundulidae > Fundulus > Fundulus heteroclitus. The sequence goes on along the minus strand of NC_046382.1, from coordinate 14,197,898 downwards.
AAGTTTACTAAGCCATTAAATACATTTTAAAAGCTAATAATTGTTATGGTATGTAAACTTCTTAAATTAAGCAATTAAACCTATTCTATGAAAATCTTTTTTTGTAATCCTAACTCACTTAAAGGGGGAAATATTTTGTTTTAATTTAATGTTAGTCAGGGATAAACAAAAAAGTGATGTCTTTTTACACAATGTATGTAAATATCTGGTTTCACCTGTGATTGGTTCATGAATCTCAATGTGTCCTTTTCAGTCTACTCTGGTCCTCTTCGTGAACCGCTTCCAAGTTTTCTTTGTTACTAAATTCTCCTGAAAACCTGTGCAGTGTTTCCATAAACTTCTCGGGAGTTTTACAGTCATTGAGAATACAAATAAATACAACTGAAGAACAAATATGACCAAAAATGTTGATGGAACAAGAAATACTTTGAGCACATTGCTCATACTTTGCAGTCGGCCTTCTCCCTTCTGTAAATGAACGGCTATTGTAACACACATTACATGTTACTGCAAAATCTGGGCACTGTGTTGACTACTTTTTGGGTGGGCTATCTTCACAACAGTGTTCTCATTCAGTAAAAGCATGGTGGTTTTCACCGAGCCAACCAGCTCCAATTTAGATGTTGCTTTCAATGTCTTGCAGACCTGCCAATCCCGTTAGGCAAGTGGTTCCCCTTTTAGCAGGAAGGCATGAAGGAATTTGAACAGCTGTAATTATGCAGCATTTATGAGAGTGGCCTGCCAAAATCAAACCTCACTCCTACAATCTTTATAAATGCAGAGTCAGATTAGGGCCAGACAAATGTGCGCAGACGGAGGACCAAAATCGACTGTGTTCACTGACAGTAAATATAAAGTGGTAAGTAGTTCATGGGAGTACATCCAATTTGGCCAAAGCTGTGGGATATTGCAGAGGGCCCCTCTGAAGTAGCGATCTCTTCATTCACAAATAATATGGAACATTACTTATTTTGATTACCACATGATAGATTATTGTTGATAGGGACCCGCTGATTGATTTTGCACTTTAGGAATGTGGAGATAATTTACTGCACATGTTTGAGTCATGCATAAGCAATTAGATAAAAATATAAAACCCAAAGATCAGCGATAAGTAAAGGGCTCTTGGCCAAGTCATTCATCCATTTGCCTTGCCTTTTAATATATTTTGGCTGTTATAATATATATAAAAAAGGCACATTTCAGAGAGAGGTTACTCTACAGCCAAACAGAGCTATTAATAACCTAACAAGCACATGGAGATAACAGTAGCAAAAAACATCCATAAAGAGAAAAAGTGTTCAGTTATTGTATAAAACAGAGAGCAAGAACAACAGGAGCAGGGTCATGGAGGGCGGACGTGTCGTCTCGGTAGAGTCTCCGTTGTCTCGGGCTCTTTCACTCTGTCCCTGTTTATAGCTCGGAGATGTCAGCCACTGTGGAATCAATTTCTTTCACTCGGCGCTCAGGTCTATCTACATTTTTCACTTCATTTATACTCATTACCGAGAAATAGCCACAGGCAGAAGCAATTTAAGCACCTGCAATGTAAAGCCCTCAAAATCATTTCTTGTCACACTGTTTTGGTTTTGAATTGACGCCGTCAGCAATCAGGCAAAATGGAACATTTAACATTGTTGTTCTCAGCAGCAAACATTGAATATTGGCAGGTTTATCATTAATGGTCAGAACTGTACAGCCAGACATCCTGTGTGACGGTGGTAGAATATGAATAATTTATTTTTAAAAATTCAGTTACGACTGTGAGATGCATTTAAAAATCCACCCATCCATTATCTATGTTTGTCCATGCAGGGTCAGGGGGGGTCTGGTGTTCATCTCCGGCATTCATTGGGCAAGAAGCGGGGTACACCCTGGACATGTCGCCAGTCCATCACAAAGCAACTAATTATGCACACAAACCTACACCTAAGGGCAATTTGGAGAAACCAATTAACCTTTCAGTCATGTTTGTGGACTGTGGCAGAAAGCCGGAGTACCCGGAGAGAACCCAACAGTGCAGCGAAAAATGTGCAAACTCCCTGCAAAAAGAGGGACTAGGATTTGAATCCAGGACCTTATAGTGCTCCATTTTTATTTTTAAACAGGTGTCAAATGTGAAGATTGTGCATAATTGCAAAAACAGGGCCTGTGGGACTCTACAATGTAACCTGATTGTATCCAGACTTCTAATTGTTATTCATTTTGTGTTATTTATATTTAGTTGGGCATCCTGGTGTGGATTGTCAGGTGCCGTCAGCTTGTACCGAGGACCATCAATTTATGGTCTGTATCAGTCTTGCTGGCATGTCTGTTTACACTGCAGTCGTGTCCCTCGGCTTTGCACTGTTCCGGGTCTGCGCTGCGACCCAACCCCATCTTAGCTTGGTGCTACTGAAGTTTCTCTCTGTCCTTAAGGACTCTGTGGGTCGTTCCACGGTGCCACGGTTCCAGGGGCCCTACAAGCCCTTATCCCTTTGTGACAGTCTCAACGCTCCGAACAGCTTCTGTCTCCACAGCTGTGCATATATCCATACAGGAACATTCAGACAAACATTGAAACACACAAACACACTCACACAAACAGCCTTGTATACATGGACACCCAATTGAAAGCACACACATTTCACAGCTAAAAATTGTTAAACCAGATGATGATGTAATTTTACAATGGCTGCTTTCATAGCTGAGTCTGTATCCGTGTAGAGTTAGACTCAAAGTTACTCACATCCCCAAAAGAGACAAACGTATTATCCCGAAGGATAATAACACAATAAGGGGTATCATATTTTAAGAAAAACAGATAAATGTTAACTTTATGTCACATTTTTACACAAAAAAAAACATTTTGATAACAGTTGGAAAAGCCATTGATTGCAATATTACAATCAAACGCTCCTTATTTATTTTGTATCTTTTGTGATGAGCTCTGTGTTTCAGAAATGAAGGAACCACTGCTGCCAACTCCTTCCTCTTCTTCTCCTGAGGCGTTACTGGCAGCTCTACAGGCATCTGGTTGTCCAAGACATCATTATTGGGATTCAAACTTAACACTTAACCTTTTCTTTAACCTCACCAGTCTTTCAGCATGACATTTTCTTTTTAATTATTTTAATGCAAGTCGAGTTCATTTGTTTGGCGCCATTAATGTGCAAGGCAATTCAGCATGCTTTGCAGGAAAAATTGAATTAAAATCAATGAAAAGGTGCGTTAAATGGCAACATATACAATTATGCATGTACACATGCAATGAATTGTCCACATCACATTGATAAAGCAACACAATACAGATTTATACTTGATAAAGCACCATTTTTTGTGTTTACTGGAAAGCTGAAGTTAACAATTTTCTAGTCCTGATTTAAAGAGGTGAAAACTTTCTGCACTTCTCAGGTTTTCAGGAAAGTTTGTTCAAAAAATAATGAGCATAGAAGCGGACTGTTGCCTCTCCTGGTTCAGTTCTGATCCTGGAAGCACTGAGTAAACCAGTGCCTGATGCATTATAAGATCAAAAACATAGATTATGATAAATATGCATTAGAGGCATTTATAGATTAATGAAAGCATGTGACGTAATTAATTATGGGGGATGGTGCTGAACTGGGTAAGAAGCTTAGTCATGAATAGGCAGCAATTTGTACAAATAAGGGAATATAGATCAGACATAGACATCACTTGTGGTGTCTCGCAAATAATTGAACTGGCTTTGGGGTCGTTTTGAGTACAGCCTCGCTGTTATACAGACAAACGCTGCGAACATACAATATTATATGACTAAGCGGAGGCTGCTTCTGACAAATGACAGAAGCTTCTTGAAAGCAGAAAATATGTCAACATTTACAAAACCAAGAACAAATGTGTGGTTTGTTTTCTTGGCAGATAGTGAGGCACTGTCAGGAGTCTTTTAGAAAGATGAGAGCATCTGATAAATCGTCCCTATCTTTGATCCAGGTCTACACCTTTTCAGCGAGCCTAATAGAAAGCTGCAGGATCTAGCCCGGGGTGAGTCGAAAAGGAAAGCGTGCAACACAATAACTGTCTTGCACTTTCAGGCTGAAGCTCATAGACTTTTATGCTTTCGACTTGAATGGAAGATGATGATGTGAGGTGTTGTTTATATAATGCATCAGAGACATCCTGGATAAAAGGGCAAAGCCTCAAAGTGGGGCTGTTTGAGAAGTCTTGATTTTCATAGAAATAAATGATGCATGCATTGGCAACAGCAGGCCTCCCTTTAATTCATCGCCCTCCAGGGTTAGCTGTCAATTTTTGTTTAAGAATGCTAGCACACTTAAATGGATAATTTAGCACAGAAAGGCATTGTTGTAATGATTTTGACATGTATAATACGATGAAAGGCTGCACACTTTAAAACATCCTATTTACTTTTTTTTAACATGTAATTAGACCGTTTCCATTTCAGTGTATGCTCAAAATTCACCATGTGTTATCTACCATTACTTTATCATTTGACACCTTGCTGGTCCAGGCTTTTGTCCCATCCTGTTTCAAGACTCCAACCATCATACCAGTGCCCAAAAAAAACCTCACAATTTCATCACTGAACGGTCACCGCACCACCATGAAGTGCTTTGAGAGGCTGGTGAAGGGCCACATTATCTCCAATCTCCCCTCTGTTTTGATCCGCTCCATCCGTGCGACTGGCTGCTGGATTTCCTCACAGAGAGAACCCAGTCTGTCCGGGTTGGCTAAAACACCTCCAGTGTCCTGAGCCCACTGCGCGTCCCCCTGATGACCCAGGAAGGACGTGGCAGTGGTGTGGCTTATCAGGATCAGCAACAAGCCTCCCCGCAAAAATGATGGGAAATATCTGCTGGACTGGAGTGACAAAAACAATTTGATCCTGAATGTCGGCAAAACAAGAGAAATCATTGTTGACTTTGGGGGGAAAAAATCAGCCAAGTCACACACCCACAACCCCTCATCAGCTACACTCCAGTGGACTCAGTCAGTGGCATCAAATCCTGTGGGTGCGGATCACAGACACTTTGACCTGGTCCCTCCACACCTCTGCTCGTATAAAGAGATCACAGCAGCATCTGCACTTTCTGCGATAGATGAAAGGAACAAACCGTCCCTCCTCCCATCCTCACCACTTAGCTGATCAGCTGCATCTCTGTCTGGTTTGGGGCCTGCAATGCCTCAGATTGGAAATTTGTACAGAGTGGGGTGAGGCCAGCGGGGAGAGACTCATCGGGACAGCTCTTCCCTCCGTCCATGACGCTGCTCATAGACACTGCCTGACCATGCCGCAGACAACCATAGAAGACCCCTCCCACCCCCATCATGGACTACTCACCCTGCTGCCCTCTGGCAAGAGATTTAGAAACTTCAAATGCAAAGCAACCAGATTCCACACTTCATTCCACATGTCAGAAGACTACTATACTCCCAATAATCCCCCTTCCCATACATTCAAAACTAGTCACTGTGGACTCTGTTGTACTGAGTAAATGGTAAATGGACTGAACTATATATATATATATATATATATATATATATATATATATATATATATATATATATATATATATATATATATATATATATATATATATATAAAAACTGTACTATCAGCACCATTCACTGTTGCAGCACATCATACTGCTACAAATACTTGCACTACTCCTATGATCTTACACATAAGTTTTTCTGTGCTTATAAAATGTTTTTTTTTTTTTTTTTTTTGTTTTTTTGGGGGGGTTGCCACTAACTTGACAACAGCCAGATGCATGTCTTGCTCCGCCTAGCTCCACTCATCCATCTGGGACCTCTCCATAGGAATTGCCTTTATTGAAGGCTGGGCCTTATCAAAAATCCTTGCATATGATTGGATAAGCCACTTGTCTGTCATCTTTATCGACGTGCTATTTCAACCACTCACACCGAAGCTAACCGTGACGCTGTGAGAGCGACGCAGGAAAAAACAAAACTTTTTTTTTTTTATGTGTTTGCGGCTCTAGTGGCACGCGTTTTATTGACAGTGAGCTGACAGGAAGAGGGGGGAAGACAGGCGGCAAAGCGCCACGGGTCGGAGTCGATCCCGGGCCGACCGCCTCGAGGACTAAAGGCCTCCTAACATGGTCTGTGCTAACCGCTCCTCCACGGATGCGCCCCGGAAAACAAAACTTGCCAAATCCGGTCGGGAGAAGGGTGAAAACATCGTTTCCACCAACAAAAGCCTTCAGAGGCGTTCTCTGATGTTCTTTTAATGAAACAATATTAGGTAGATTGGACAACATGGAAGAAATAGCAGCATCAATGCTAACGCTTGCTTCCTCGATGAGCCGCCATTGCTATCAAAACAGTCTCATGTCATGGTCGCGTCTCCACTACGTCACATCTATGAAATGCCAGCCCTGCATCCTGATTGGCTAGACAATAAAATTGGTTGGAGAAATCACTCTCTATGGGAGATGTCCCAGATGTATGTGAGTGGAGCTAGGCGGAGCGGGACATGCATCTGGCTGTTGTCAGGTTAGGTTGCCACTACATTCCTGACAAATGACAGTTAGCTTCATTTATAATGATTCCCTTCTATCATCTGGAGCCTTGCAATGAAATTTCACTCAAACGCGCATTGTGAATGTACAGCTGAATGACAAAAAAAAAAAGTCTACAGTGTTTATGGTATAGAGCCACAGAGAACTTTTAATCGTTTTTTCTGGTTAAAAGAAAATTAAAGAAAAATCTGTCAGCACTTTGAAGGCAATGAGATTAAGTGCATGCCTCATGTATCTTTGATTGCAACAATTTCTCCCCTGGCTGCAGGTCTATTAGGCGTGTATAACCATGCGCCTTTTCCATCACCCTCTCTGTGCCCTGAAATTCTTTCTCCTTCCACCCAACAGCCTCCTACTTCACCCGGGTAATAAGCTGGAAGGGCTATTTGGATGAGTTGGTGTAGCTGACAATGGTCACTGTCATGGTCTGTCAGCGAGGGCAGCTAACACCTGTCTGCTACTCTATTTTGGATATTGGTCAACTGAGACTGAAACTAATCCAGAGTGTGACAGATGGTCTGTAAGTACATCGTCGAAAATAAAAAATCAGCACCTTCCTTGCTCACAGTGAGAACAGACGATACCAAACAGTTTAATGCTGTGAATACAGAAGGAAATGTTAAGATCAAAGAAGCTACTACAATGTTATGAAAACATGTCATCTAAAATGTTTGTTTTGTTTAGTAGCTAGCTGAAGTATTAGGCTAACACTAAAACATTTATGCCGCTTTATTATCACCAATAATTTGGCTCACAGCAGATTTCAGTGCAGTCCTACTAACTCATGTGGACAAAACTTACAGAAAAAGTTACTATTCTGCTTCACAAATTTTTGACTTTATATTAAAAGTTTGATGCCTAGCACTGCTCTCTGCAGAGCATGACACATGACAAAAAAAGAGCTTCCAGATTGTATATAGGAAACTTTAAATGTATTAGATTATAAAGTAAACAGCAGCTGTACAGATGGACAAAGACTACAGGAGGGGGCTGACGTGAAATCATGGTGCACCAGCAACAGAGACTGAGAGCTGAGTTTAGTCAGTGACTCGTCATCAGGAAAAATTTTATTTAATAATCTCCACCTTGCAGTGTCTCCATTCTTGGTTTATTAATCTTTTTTTTTTTGGCGGGGGGGGGGGGGGGGTTAAGAAATATAATTATCAGACTCCTTTATGATGTCTGAGTTTACATACCAAGGTAAACCCCATCTGTGTCGCGCTGATTTAGCAGCTTTTTTTAAATTTAAGGATAGCTTCCAATTTTCTCAGGCTCTAAAATACACAGAAATGCCAGATATCAGGTGACTTAATAATGCTGTATCTGATGGGAGCACTGCTGGGCCCTCACTATAGATGCAGCATTGGGACTAGTTGCCTGCAGGGTCTTTCCTTAAATTGAGAAGCTGACTGCTGAGAAATTCTGAAGTTTCTGTCAGTCACACCATGTGCCATCCCCAGGAATCCATGGCATAATACAAATATATATGACAGTAATTCCTACAATCCTTCAGTTAACACTGACTGACATGGTTAATAATGCAGATCTGCTCTTAGAGTTTTATCTTCAAAGAAAAAAAGTTCCTCTTAAGTACATTCTCATTTCCACATGAAGGTTGTATCCTTTATCTGTTGCAAGTACCAATTCCATCACACGTTAAAAGAAATTTTGTAGACTAATTGAATGCAACAATTTTCCCAGCTCCAGAAAAGTGGAGGAAGAAGCAGCCGACGTCATTTGGGTTTTGTTGGGCCGTCTTGTAAATGGAACTGGAGTGGATCTCTGGACCTGCGGTTATCGGCGTCCCATTACCCAGCCTAGCTAATGGGGGAAATCAGCATTACAGCTGTTTGAACAGGCATGAAGGTTGTTTTTAAAGGCAGAGAATCAGCAGCTGGCTTTTCTGACTTGGGTCGTTGAGTGTTTGCTTTCCACTCTGGATTACTCCAGAAGGGAATCTGACACAAAGAAGAAAACTCTCTCAAAGAAAGTCACTGAGTGATGCTAAACCTGCCGGAGCCCTGAAGAAAAAACTAAACTTTCTAGGTTGTTTACAGAGGCGTACCATGCACACAAAAACGATTAGCGCAACCAAGTCTGGCAAGTTGATCAGGGTCGGTTTGGATTCCTTCTCCTTGCCTTTGTTTCTGCGCCTGTTTCTCCCTGGGACATCAGAGTCTGCAGGTTGGGAGACGTCTGGTCACGTTGAGCAACAACAGCGATAAGGAGAATGGAACCTGACATTATTTCTACCACCATGTTTAAACTCAGGGAGAACAGGCGAATGTTGACAATTCTGTCATTAGCTTTGTTTACATGCATAAAATTCCACGATCGGTTTGAAATGTATTTAGATAAAAGAAAATACAAAATAAAATAGGATTGCGCTGTTTATATGGACACACAATCAATCAATTCAATCATAATGTGTGTGTACATGTGCCCGGCTTCATTCAGAGTAGAACCACTCTGACATGCGCAGTTTTCAAATTTCCCTTAAGAAAACAGAAGAAGAAGAACTTCCATATTTGCTAAACAACAAAAAAATAGCAAACAAAGCAGTATTATATGAGTTTGTTTGTCTTCCGAGTGCCCAGGCTGGACAATGTTGTAATTACAGTTGAAAAGTTACTGAATAAATAATCATTTTAAGGTCTTTTGATGTTTTGAATAGAAATGTCGTATCAGGAGTTTACATGCATGCTGATCAGATTATCAATCAGCATAAACCACCCTTCTCATTCGGATTACAATTTCATTCCTATTGAGCTTAATCCAATCACAATATTCCAATTGGCGTATCCATCCATCCATTTTCCAAACCGCTTAATCCCTCATGGGGTCGCGGGGGTTGCTGGTGCCTATCTCCAGTGTTCACTGGGCGAGAGGCAGGGTTCACCCTGGACAGGTCGCCAGTCTGTCGCAGGGCAACACAGAGAGACAAACAGGACAAACAACCTTTCACGCACACACTCGCCCAATTGGCGTATTTACGTTTTTATTCCGATCGGCCCTTTATTCTGATTATTTTTGTCCATGTAAACGTTGCTATTGACCATAAATCTTATGCCGTAGCGGCTTCCATTCAAGGTTCAAACTATGTAATTATTCTGTTAAATAAATAGGCAGATTTAGATTTCAGAGTTTATTACATTGATCACGGTTCAATGAAGGGAATTCATCATTCTGCTAACACTGATAGACATGCAGACACTTTTTTGCAAAACCCTTGATACATTCATGTTGAAGACTTTGGGACGTAATCGGAGTGAGATCATTGTAAATGCTAGCTTCTTTGCTATGTGAACTCTTGTGTAGAACCTTTTGCATGTCATGCAGCCGGTGATGAAATGTGCAACATTTTCCTCACTAAGCCTCTGACTGCAGCAGTATATGCTTTGCCATCTTCTCCTGGTTATAGTATTTTTTTTCTACATTCAACTACCACTTTCTAGGGCTGTAATTTTTTTTTCCTTTTGAGGTCTGCCTCTTCCAAGAACAAGGTCTATATGACCCTGTTGTTTTGTTCTTTCTTTGCAGCATCCTCCTGTTTTATTACCAGTTGCACTTCAAGAGCTCCATTGACTTCTAGTGCAGATCCTACCGCCTTCCAAACTCCTCGTTATACTCAGTTAGCATCCCCCCTCCTGTCTTCATTTAAGTGATTTTCATTGCCTGCTGTGCGCTTGTAAACTGCAACTTCTCTCCACCGACACGCTGTACTGGTTGGAAAACAAAGGTGTTCACATTAAGAGGGCAGATCAGCCCTCTTAATAAATAAATATATATATATAAAAGAATGAATGAACATTAAGCAGAGCAAACCATATAATCGCCTCACAGGAGACCATATTTAGAGCTCTCATTGAAAAATATTCTGCATACATGATGATGCCGTCTTCCTGTTTCTTAAAAACTGTGCGGGTTCATACTCTGAGCTGCTCTTCCCAACTTCTACATGTACGTGAAACTTTCCCCAATCCTGGGTTTGTTTGTTTATTAATGAAGTGGAAATGGAAATGAGCAAAGGTTGTGTTACGAATGTCTGAACTAGTGGATTCTCTAATCAACACATGCACACCCTTGTATATAAATGTATGAATTTGCATGTAAGTTTTTGCACTTCTGCTTCTTCATCACTTAATACAACATGCTCATTATCATATCAAAGAGACATCAATGTGGAAGAGGCATCTCTTTAACAAACTTTATTGCAAAGCTTGTTGCTCATAGGTTTTGGAGAAATCATTCTGTGCAGCTCTCACAAATACAACCAGCTATTGGGGTTTTATCTACATTTTTAAATGGGTAAACAAGGTTTTTACTGCACCAATATGACTAAAACAGTAAAGAGCCCTATAGAACAGTTTTTTTTTTCCTTCGGGGTTCATTGTATTATTTAGAGGCAAGATGTAATTAGTGTTAGAAAAGGTTTTTGTTTTTTTTATGTTTACCCAATAAGCATCCCTGTATCCAGCAATCCTTTAAAATTCATTATTGAAAAACGTATCCTTGTCCTGCTAAAAAAATCAACAATATTGATCCGTAAAGACTTTTTCTACATAATTATGTTAGTAGGGATTTTTTCCCCTCAAGTTTTTTTCTGTTTTGTTTTGTGGGTGAGGATACCTAAGAAATATTTTATTTGGAAGCTCACAAGCTATGCAGACTTGACTCGAACCTGGACTCGGACTCGAGGCATAGTGACTTGACTACAACACTGGTCCTAACTCTTGAATCCAAAGGAAAACTTTTCCACATTTGAACAAAAACAAAAGCTTTTTATTATTTCATGAGTGCCAATTTGGAACATATAATATTCCACTCATCTCATTAAAAATGAGGAAAAGCAAAACAAAGGAAGAGAATATGTGCCAAAGTAACAAATGAACTCACTGGGCACTCGGCATGAAGCTTGTGAGAAATCCAGCACCATTTCTCATGAATTATGAATTTTTAGAGAGTTTAGAAAATTGTAAACAAGCTTATTTATATTCAGCAAATTTTGCCAGACAGTTGGCTGTATTCATGTCATTTATTACCAAGAAAGCAGCGGCCGGTTTTGGCTTTCGCTGCAACATATGGTGCAGCAACATATGCCATGTAGTTTTTTTTTTTCTTTCGTGTCGACTCAATGTAAGGAGGCAGAGTTTTGGATCAGATGAGTGTTAAACACAATGAGGGATTTCTGGGATTTAAAGCTATTTGGTATCTTTATATTGGCTATCTCCATAAGCTGGCAGACTTTTAGAGTTCCCCATGCAGTCCATTGGAAGTGCAGACTTTGTTATTGACCGACTGTACACACGAGTGAGCCATGAAATGAATTGTTTCTCCTAACAGTAGCTCAATATCTCGGAGACCTGGTCCTCCTCAGTCGATGAGCCCCTGCTAATTGATGGGCCATGCTTTTTACACAGTCTCTGATCAGTATGCTGCAGGTTGTTCCACATAGCCGAGCACAGGGATCCCTGTCTATTGACCGAGTTGTAATGACAGCATTACGAACACATGAGAATCTGGTCGTCCTGTGATGAGACGGGGTGTGAAAGCCCACACACCGAGACCCGGGATTTAACTAAAAGTACAGCAGCTCCAATTTGGCATGCTTGATGTGATTTTGCTATGTGAGAGGCGGTGGCGTCCATAAAATGATTCTCATCAATAACACGACCCTTACCTGTGATCCTTTACGTCAGAGTTCTGGGTAGGATGTGAAACGTTGACATGCCTTTGGAAAGTATCCTCCTTTACAGGAGGAAATGGTTTTAACTTACCCTAAATTATGTTTTAAACCCACAAATGTTTCTCTAGTTTCCCTGCTTTCATTCATAGAATAAGATCTGGTAATAATAATCTTGACCAATGCCTCAGATAAAGCGTGTTTAAAATACCCACTGCAGCACTCTCTGACATGTTTTAGCCACAACAAGGTATGTCTGATGAAAGGAATCATGTCTTATGTCACATTTGGTGACAAATTGTTTCACCCGATCTTCCCCTTCTGACAATCTTAAGAAGCCTGAATCATTGCCTTGATTATAATGATGACTCTTAAGTTAATCTTATGACATAGTCCTGTGTGTGTGCTGTGTCAAGAGTGATCTAGCCGGCTCAAAAGGACGTCGGGACCGCTCCAACTTTAAGTTGGGGATATTTAATATGTTGGTGTCATGATTTTGTTGTGGATGAACTCGGACACAGCACGCACACACAGAGAAGTTCGTTAAGACAGTTTATTGCAGGTAGATGGTGGTGACATGAGAAACCAGAGTTTACCAGTCGGAGGTGAAGGATGCAAGAGCTGGCTGGCAGGTACAGAGTCCAAAAACATGAGCCATAAATCCAAGGCAAAACGGAGCTGGGCTGCTGCAGAACAAGGAACGAGACCAGGACGAAGACATCAAAGGTTAGCAGCGCAGCCAAACAAAAACCCAAAACCTGACGAGACAGGAACCAAGGCGGGGAAACTGGAGCAGACAGGCATGATGGTCGGGAACAAACACTACGAGCCAGCGACGAGGAAACAACCGAGGTGAGTTTATAAGGGGAGTCTGACAGGTGACGAGAATGAAAGGCTAATTAGTGTCCAAACAAGGTGTGACTAATTGCTGCAGGAGGGTGAGCCGAGTGAACTGCACAAAAATGACAAGAAAAGAAACCAGACAAGACCTAAACCATGACAGTTGGAATATCTTGGCCCACTATCCTAGGGTGTAGGGTGTTCCCCGAAGACAAACGAGCACGCAGCCTGTTCAATGTGACTTGTAGCCAATCAGAAAGCAAGGTGACGGAACGACTTTTCCTGAGACGTTTCCAGAGAAAATCAAAACACAACTCGCCTCCATACCAAAGTATAGAAAGAGGGGCCTCTACTGGGGCCGTTTCCACTCCTTTAACCAACGCCTTTTTCTTTTCATAATGTTTCTTTCTCTGTTAAAGTTATTCCACAAACTATCACTATTGTTCTTCCTCGTCTGCCGTGTTTAGTTTCTCTGAACTCATGTTTGATCTTGAGAGGTTTTGTGTGATTTTCTGTCTGGTAGCTGAATGTTCCTGAGTGACATTTGTTCGGGTTGGATATTTTGTGCTTGTCGTGTGGCTGTGAACTAGCCATTAGATGGAGAGTGTGTGTGAACAGCACTTTTCTAGTCTTGCCACAAATTCTCAACTGGGTTTAGGTCTGGACTTTGACTAGGCTATTCTAACAAATAATTATGCTTTGATTTAAACTATTCTGTTATTGCTGTATGTTTAGTGTCGCTGTGCTGCTGGAAGGTGAACCGCCATCTTTTGCAGCCTCCACCAGATGTTCTACCAGGATTGCCTTGAACTTGGCTTCATCCACCTTCCCAATAATAACTTTGACCAGTTTCCCTCTGCTCACTAAAGGAAAGCGTCCAAAGAGCTTGAGGCCACCATCACCATCTTTTCAATGGGGATAATGTGCTTACAGTGATGTACAGTGTTTGTTGTTTTCCATCACAAAAACTGCTTTACACAAAGGGCAAAAAGTTACACTTTGGTCTCATCACCTTTCTTCTTTCTGCTGTATCTCCTTTAATGTTTTGACAAACTTTAAACTACTTATCTCACAACTTTCTTTCAAAAACAGCTTTTTTTTTCTCACCCATTTCCATAAAAAACAGACTTGTGGAGCAGTAACTAGTTAACAGCTTCTCCCACCAGAGCTGTGGGTCTCTGCAGCTCCTCCGTAAGTACCGTAGGACTCTTGGCTGCTTGTCAAGACTTTTCCGTTCAGGGTGATGGCCGTGTCTTGGTAGGCCTCCAGTTGTGTTGTACACTTTTCATCTACAGATGCCTATAGGTATTACTTTGAGGTATCAGAGTAAACGGGGCTCAGTAGAAACGCCTTTGAATTAAGTACTATAATGTGTTTGGCTAACATGGGAAATCCCATTAAGTCGTTAAAGTTTGAGGCTGATAATCTGAAAAAACGCAAAAAAATTTAAGGTGAATGAATACTTTTACAGTGCACTGAATACTACCAACCACTGCTGTTTTTTTAATTTATCAGTGAAAAAAATGCTCAAATGTTACCTAACCATAAGATATTGATGCTTATTAAAATGCTTTGCAGAGAATCATATCAATAATAAGATAGAGAAAGAAAATGCTTTGTATGTATGACAGTAACCGTGGCTGTTACACAGTAGATGTTACAGGTAAGCAAAAGGCATTAAAGTCACAAAATGAAACCCAAAAGATCTGTGAGGACATTAGGAAACGGTTAAAAACGAAGGAATATAGAAAAAGATGCAACATGAGGGCAGAATAAATAACATCGGTGGCCTTTTTTCAAACCTCTCACACTGTAAGTGGAGGCAGCTTGAGGATCTTAATAGCTCTGAAACACAGTTGCTAATCAGTGTCTGAGCCGGCTCCCAGGGGTTTTCTTCAAGATGCATGGAAAGCAGATTTAATGAAATTTAACACGGAATAATTTCACCACGCAGGGAAAAATTTGATAAAATGATTTTCACCTCAATCTGTGACATTTCCTTCTGGGTAGGGTGCTATCCTGTTCTTGTTACCCCATGCTCACAATGCATAATGTAACAATGTCTGTGCCGCTTCCTCCTTTCTGCTAGACGCAGTTCTCTGCTATAGCCACAAAAAAAAGAGAAATAAATCTGAACTACCCCCCCCCCCCCCCTCTCTATCTCCCATACATATTTAGAAAGACGCCAGAAATCTCTTCATGAACGTCTCAATAATAATATTACTGCAGTAACAGTAGCAAAGCAAATTTCAATCTCTTTAATACCTCAGAAAGTTAGCTCAAGGAGAGGAAGCTAAATAAACCGAAATCCATCTAAGAAAATGTCTTAGTTGAGTTTTAAAGCAGAGAGGTTGAAAGGCAAGTGTGTATTTTTTGTATTAGGGGAAGCTAGAATTTCAGATTGGGTTTAATGAATAAAGCATTTCCTATTTTACAGAGCTTCAAACTCACTAACCTAAAATAACCAAATAAGTTTTAAACACTCACGCAGATATGCATAATTTATCAGTTTGGAATGATCTTTTTAGAGTCTCAACGCCCGTCTAACTCCTCCTCATCTGATCCTGTTTACCTTGCCAATCCTCCGTTTCCAGCTCGGGTGGGTTCATCATTAATAGCTCTTTCCTGCTTTGTTGTCTTATGTTATCAATCCAGAATCCAATCCACAGCATTGTTTGCTCAGAGCAAGTCTTCTGCTCCCAATATTAAAACATTCGGTCCAGAGGGAAGCTTTGCACACTATAGGGAAAAAGACTTCAAGCACACAGCTGCCAGCACATAAATAAATATTTAGATAGTCCAGCATAATGTGAGGAAGTGGATAACCTGTCAAAAAGCTTGACAAGGGTATGAGGACAAGCGTTGACTGTAACAGCTGCAGAAAGACCTTCAAACAGCTAAGACGCTTCAGAATAAACCTCAAATTCACTCACCTTATTTACCAGTTTTAATGGCTCTGTCAGCCAAACGTCATCTAAAACAACGGTGGGCAAATAATTTCCCCAAATGATCATATAAGTATCTGTGATTGTTGTTAGGGACCAGATCACTGGCTCAAAAAATTTTCAACTCCTCCACCATACCAATCTGATTTAAGACTGCACTTTGATAAGAATGCTTCAAAATCTTGGTTTTATTTATTGACTGAGCCATTTAGAGGTTGGTGTCACGCATCAGACTCTCTTTTTTTTTTATTGGCCATACGTAACGCGGGTTTGCAGCAGGGCTCATTAGCAGTTTACACAAGCCAGCTGCGTCAAAACCAGCCTAACTAAATAAAGAAATAGATGTTTCGCTGCGATTGATGTCAGGGCAAACCTACAGACTTCTGTCCACAACCTGTCTCAAACTGATTTTTGTGTAAGTAAATTTGTTTACAAAGCACCTTTCACGGGATAAAAACCACAAAGTGGTTCACAATAAAAAACAATCAGAAATCAACACAAAATAAAAATGGTCCTGAAATCAATTTGTTGAACATTTTGGCTGCAGGATCTTAAACTACTAGAAGGGGAATACTGCTGTAAAAGGTTTGTAATATAAGCTGGAGCTTGGCCTCTCAGGGCTCTACAGGTAAAGACTACAATTTTAAAATGTAACTATAAAATGTACCAGTAGCCAATGTAAAGAGATTAAAACAGGGGAAATGTGCTCTCTTCCTTGTGTTGGATAAAAGCCTTGCAGCAGCATTCTGCACTAACTGCAGACAGTAATAGCTTTCTTTTTCAGACACACAAAAAAAAAGCTGTTTTAAATAGTCAAGATGAGATTAAATAAAAGGATGAATAATCATCTCTTATTGAGCTTTTGACACCAAAGCTTGAAGCTTAGAAAAATTTCTTAGCAGCTTTTGATTAATCCACAAGAATGACACTGTAGTGACATGGCAGAATCAAAAATTATGCCAAGTTTCTGAGGCTTGATTTGACAGCGGAGGCCAAGACACACAGAAATTGCTTAATCTCAGTTATTTGGTTCTCAGGGGCCATGATTAGTGTTTCCGTCTTTTCAAAGTGTACCTTCAAGTAATTGTCACAGGGCCACTGTTTAAGTAGCCTCGTGAGACCATCCTGATCTCGCGAGCTTTCAAGGTTTCACTCGCAGATCAGTCTGGCTACTTTCCGTTAAAGAAAATTTGGAGCCGTTCACCAAACGAACGTCCAATCAGCGTTGGCTTTGAGGCGGGTTGAGGTGTGACGCAACGAGAAGCGCGACAGTTCAGTCTAAAGAACATGGCGGCTTCAGCCGATGAAACTAGCGTTAGCGTGGCTATCGAGCAAGTTTTATCGGAATATTTCTTCACTGAAAGAAGAGCAAAACACTGCTCTGGAGGCTTTTCTCAGAGGAAAAGATGTTTTTGCTCTTCTCCCGACTGATTTCGGCAAGAGCTTGTGGTTGTGTTTTCGTCGTCGCTGTTAGTACGTCATATGCTGCGTTGATCTGATTGGTTTATTTGGCCCGTCTATCACCAACATAGGACAATCAGCTAACCAGTATTTTCGCCCCTTCCCAAAATTACTTCAACGGAAGGTTTCCAGATGGATATGCGGAGCAAATCCATCTGGCAGAGTCAGGTTACTGTTTAATACCATTAACACAATTTATCAAGCAGGACAAGTTAAACGTTCAGTTGGTTTGAAAAAAACAACAATAGCACTGAATATCGTCAGCATAGAAATGATAAGACCCATAAGGGAACTGCCTACTTATTCGGCCAAGGGGGAAAATATTTAAAAGAAAGATGATAGGTCCTGAGACAGAGCTCTGTGGTACCCCACATAGCACACTCTTTGAGTCTGACATGAACTGGTTTGCAGAAACACTTAAAGATCTTCCAGAGAGGTAGGATTTAAACCCCTGATATACCGACTACGTCGCAAAGCCAATTAATCAAAATACTGGGATCAAAAGTGTATGTAAGATTCAGGAGAAGAGGGGGGGGGGGGCAGCTTGATTTACCATACTGAATTTTGGAGAGTGAGCAGAGTTATGCTGGTAGTTACGCCAAGGTTTTGTCTTTTGAGGTGGTAGATTTTTCATCCTCCTCGTCACCCGAGGTTGAAGGCATCTTTGTGGCATTGACTCAGCGTTGCCCAAAGCCGGTACTGCCAAGGCTTCAATCAAGAAGCACAGCGACAAACAACTGAGACGTTGGTTGAAATGTAGAGGTTTGAAAGTTGCCGTAAAGAAATCTGTATTAGTGGAAAGGTAAAGTTTTCTCTTGCTATAAGTATGGTTGGGCTGTGTGGTTGCAGCGTTCTTCCAAACACTGCAACCCTTTATATTTAAAATATTCGGTCACCACAACTGCTATTAAATTGCCCAGTCTGGTATCATTCTGGTTTCATATGGAGGATGTTGTGGTGGATATTCATTAACAAGCTTTAGAAAATGTTGTTTGCAGATGTCTGTTCCAAGCTGGGTAATTAGTCACACAGCATGTTGAGACTCTGGCAAAACCGCCTTGCAGCTTTTTGTGCAAGAAAAATGTGCAACTATTCACATGGCTTTGGTAAGGAGAGTTTTACCCATTGCCCTTTGAGTCTTTAAATGACCACCCGAAGGGGACACTCAAAATCAAGAGGCAGGAGGGAGGTAACACCAGGCCAATCCTGCTTGCAAAATGCCGCAGAACCTGGAAAGCTTTTAGCAAAAACTACACCTGCATCTTATCAAAAATGGCATTTGAGGAAATAAGTAGTTGATTAGCACCTTCAAAAACACTTTTAATCCAACCATCTTATTGGAGCAAAGGATGACCTTCAGAGCCGTGTGTAGGGCGGGGAAACCCATCAGAATAAATTGCAGGCTGCTGCCCCTGTCTACGAAGTCTCACCGCTGGTAATGACAGGGGTGTGTGATTTTTCTCTCAATCTCATTCTCTCACACTGCTTCTCACAAATTGATACAGACCACTGAAGGCTACAATTATTACTGTATGCAAGGCAGACATGCACTGGATGTAAATGAGACGGAATAGGAAATAATAGTTATGGATTAACTCATAAAG
Organism: Fundulus heteroclitus; assembly: GCF_011125445.2. Lineage (NCBI taxonomy): Eukaryota > Metazoa > Chordata > Actinopteri > Cyprinodontiformes > Fundulidae > Fundulus > Fundulus heteroclitus. The sequence goes on along the minus strand of NC_046382.1, from coordinate 14,178,841 downwards.
TTACTTAACATATTACCCAGAGAAGGGCACTGGTATCTATTTAGTTATTTATAACAACAGAGCTAAACAACAGCAAAACAAACAGGGATAAAGGAAATAAATGGACAGAATAATTACCCATCCCTCTGCAGCTTCCCGCCTCTGAAGATCCCAATCTATCACACGAGCCAAGGCCCACAATGAGCACATCTTCTGACCTCCATCTTTTTTCACAATTCACCCACCTCTCAATCACCTTCTGCCACAGCCAAATCTGTCCGTCACATTGATTCCCTGACAAATCTCTGCCCGCCTGAGGAATCCAGGCAGGACGCTTTAGAGCTTCAGAGTGAATGGCCACCATTTAAAGGGCAATAAGTAAAGTTTTTGCTGGTCCTGGGCCTTGAACGGCCTCCATACATCCACAGGGGACTTGGCAGTGTTTGTGATCAATACCGCGGAGCAAAGGATTACGTCTCCAGGTGCTGAAATGTACTTCTTTTTAAACATTATGCTCTATTTCTGAAGCATTTCACATTTTTCAGCTGCTCTACAAGGGGACGATTGTGCTGTGAGAAATGATCAATGAAATCAAAGGATGGAGTAAAACAATAGGAACCAACGTATGCCGACTCTGTGGTAAAAATGTTGATTTATTGGTCCCTACTTCAAGACCCTTTCTCAGTCATTTAATGTCGGACATTAAGGAAAACAAGGTTATGGGTATTTTTTATACAGTGCATGTAAACATCTGGTTGAGTGAAAAAAATAAGGAAACGACAGTCATATTCAATACATTAGGGTATCATTCGCCCATGAATCCCATCCTACTACACATTTTCCAGTCTCATCCACATATTTTTTTATTCACTCATAAAATCTCTCTGGTTCTGCTTTCATATTTCTCTTAACTTTTCTTTACTGAGCATCAGACCTCTGAAAACAGGGGCATTCTGATATTTTACTTTATTGTAAATGAGCTTCTAAACTGGTGTTATGGCCAAACCATTTTTGTGTTGGGGTGGGCGGAGTTCTGGGCCCTGATTTTAAAAACAATATTGATGTAAGGTTTAATGAACTCAAATATCAAAAGTTTTTCACATTGCAACATTTTGAAAAATTCTCAATCTACTGCCTATAATCTAATGATCAGAGCCCCAGTTTTTCCCGCTCCACCCCAACTAACTGAAAAACTCATAAGTTTAGTCCTGTTAGACAAAGACTCAACTTATGAGTCTTTATTAGCTCTAACAGGAAGCCGATTTTGCACAAAGCTTTTAATAAGTGGTGTTAACATTGCACTCCTAATACAGAATTTCACATAAAATTGTTGTGATGGATAGCTTGATAGTAGCATGAAAACAGCTGCTGCAGTAATTATTTTAAGTCACCAAAATATATTTTAAGTTGGTTATTTAAACTTTATCTTTTTTTTACGTTTATTACTCTGTGAAAAAAAAAATCTGTCTTCTTTGCCTTAATGGTGGTAGATAAGGCAAAAATGCCTCACCAAAAGTCTCTGGTAACGGTGTGAGCTTTACTATCATCACCATTGCAACGTTTTTGTTTATTTGGATCTACCTGGGGTACACTTCCACAAGCGCGCCACAGCTCTTTGGACCTTCTATAATGGCTCCTAATAACTTTGGGTAAAAATTATAAAGATTCATCTAATGTTTTCAAACATAAATACATTAATATTTGCAGGCTTTAGTAGTTTTTCAGTTTTCCCATGAAAAAAATTGCACAGAATTTCCAAAACAGAATAAACATTAAAACAGTATATTATTTTATACCCCTTTTTCTTATTAGGTTTGAAAACATGTGATTTTTTTTAACACGAGTTCCCAAAAATATCACCATGCATAAAAGAAAATGTATCTGTCCTCTTTTTTTCTTCATCATACAACATAAAAATGGAAATCATTTTTGGACATATTTGATAAAAGAATGTATAATTTGTCTTCATTCAAAACGTCATTTAACATTAGCAACTATAAAGTAGTTTTATTTACCTGGACTGGGGGCACAAATGGCTCTGTGGACAGTAAACTATTTTAAATAACCTATAATCTACTTAAATCTCATCTCAGATGTTGAGTTGGATTCATCGTTATAACCCCATTCATAAATATTTTTATTCCCCTACTCAGTCTCTGCTTAATAGGCCAGGGTGTTTTTTTTTTTAATGATGCACCTAGGCATCAAAGCCTCCTCCAACCCACCCTGAATTTTCTCCCATTTCCTCCTGTTTTCTTGTTGCCTTTAGTCGTGTGTCAGGTTTTACTGGTAGCTTTGTGACCACTTTGCCGCAACTCTTAATCACATTAAAGCGCATCATGCCTGGCTGCGAAGCAGCACTGCTGCAGCCCAACAACTCAAAGCGCAGCTTTACATCCTCAAGCAAGATTCTTCTGACTGTCTCTGTGCTCAGAACATCTGCCAGTACTTTTAGCTCTGCAACTGTCTGCCTGAAAGTCTTAAACCAGTCCAGCCTTTGACAAACTTATTACTTATTACGTATTGATATAAATGAGAAAACATTCTGTAATGTAGTGCTGTAATGTAATTAAAAATGTTATCACTGTTAATTTGATGAACTTGCTGCCGATGCCATTGCTGTGCGCCCAAAGCTTTCTGTGTGGCCTCTGCTGCAGCTTGGTTTTTTGCTTTTGCCTCGATTAAAATACTTTTTCAGATGCCAGAATAGACTGTGGATCTAAAATCTAACGTTACTTTAACGTGAGTTATTGAGTATTATATTTTAAACAGTGAGAAATAGCTTTTTTTTTTGTTATTAGTTAGCATAATTTGTTTTGGTCTTAATGAAACGTCTGACATGCCTGGGTCAAAACATCGCTTGATTCATGCCCGGCAGCTGCTTTTTCATTTGTGATTAAACCTCATTATGCAGCGCAGGCTGTTTCAGAGGATGAGGCGCATTAGGGAGGTCGGTTATTCTAGCACCACTAAAGAAAAAAAGTCCTGTTCTTACAGCTAGCTTTTAAAACCTTGTGCCATAATTGTTTGCAATAAGACCCTTGTGCAGGTAGCAACTGCGGACAACAAAGAATGGTTTAAATACTTCGACATTACAGAAAATGGTCATGGGTTGTTTTTTTTCCGGGATTCAGGAGCGTGTTCCAGGGCAACACTGAGGAAGAAAAGTAAGGGATTATTATGAGAAGTGAAATGGAAGAACATGCGAGGAGAAGTGAGGTGAAGGTGGGTCCTATTGAGATCTAAGTGGAAATGAATCCTGGGAGAGTTCCAGGAGGAGAAGGAGATGGAGAAGTGAAGCCCTGGAGTGTGACTTCTGATGCTGGGGTGCAAGAAGTTTCAGACAGCGGTTCCAAGGAGGAGCAGTGAGGGGATCCAGAGGTGAGTTGATCAATGAACTCTGGGAAAGGAGGAGGCAGAGGAGTGAAGACACGAGGAAGGACTTAGGACTGGAGAGCAGGTTTCTTCTGCTCATCGAATGAGAACTATCAAGCATCTGTATCAGGGGGTCCACTCTTCTTTATGCTGCTCCTGATCGACCTGCAGATGCAGAGACACACCTGCCGGACATGCTAAAGATAAAGTGTATTGTGCATCTCATTTTAAAGCACTTCAAAGCTTTGTGCCATTTTAAAGCTATTTACTTCAGTAAATGGCTGGTTGCTGTGTGTGCAGATGCTCTCAAAAGTTCACAGACCCGTGTTAAAATTCAACCTTTTGCACCTTTTTATGTGAAATAGATGTTATACAACTAAAAAAAATATTTGTTCATTTTGTTTGGGATGCACTTGGACTCACTGTGATGCAAAAAAATAAAAATCCTCCTCACATTTACCTTTTAACCACAAACCTGAGGGATCTTTGGTCAAAACTGATTACCATTTAGACCTTTTTCATAATGCTGTTAACTTTGCAAAAAAAAAAAAAAAACAGTTGCCACTATCGTGTTTCACAGTGAGGATAGAGATCTTTTAGGTGATGTGCAGTGCTGTTTGGGCCAAATGTCTTTTAAAACTTCAGTTTGATTCCTTTTAGAGAATAAAAATATATATTTTAAAAGCTTTCATCAGATTTTAATGGGTTTTTTTGTTTTTTGGGGGGGGGGAACAAATAACCTAAAGTATGTTGTACAACCCAACTTTTTATATTAGTCCAGACATACAGCAAATGGAGCAGATCATGGAGCACAAACTGCACAGGTTAAAAATTACTGCAGGTATGTCATTGTAGACCTTGATCTCTTGGCAGACTCTCTGAAAAGTTTCCGTCTTGTAATTTTAACAATTTTGACTGAAAAAAATCCTTTTCTGTGGCTTTGGTGATATATTTTATCTCCTTTTAATATTGACTGTGTTAATTGTACAATAATATAAATACATATATAAAAAAAAAAAAATTTGTAGTCTTCTCCTGATCTACACATTTGTAGAATTATATTTTAGCACAAATCGATATCATTTTGTAAATTAAATGTATTAGGTTAAAAAAAACTAAGGGTGGGCATTTTTTAATGATTAAATTATTTTGGAAAGTACCTCTGATTTTCAGTAAGAAAATTGTTTGAAGAAGAATTTGGATTACATATTAACTTCATAACAACCATGGAAATTATGATTTGCCACCTTAAAGAGTTTTAACTTTGCTAAAACCTTGAATTTTCCATTTGGGTCCAAGAAATTTCCCAAAATGTTTAAGTTGTTTTTGCAAACAAGAAGGGTTGCCCAAGCTGTCAATTATTAAACACATTTTAAGCTATGATATAAGTGGCTCGTGTTAAAATCTATAATGTTTTACATTCCTGTGTAGAAAATCTACTAGCAGAAATGTTTTATATTGTACTATATCCCTTTAAACACAGGAAGTATGGCATCATGAGTAATAAAACATGATTCACAGAGAGGGGCTCAGCCCCTGGTTGTTTGTTTCCATCTACACACCTTATCAACTATCAGAGTGCAATGCAATAAAATTTAAATCTGCCATAGCATTGGAGGGGACATAACTACGGTGGCCCAGAGGTGAAAAAAATACTCGCCCATGCACTGAAACACAGCAACCAAACTAAAAACTGTAGAAATAAAAAAAACACGTCACGTCACAAAGAGCACAATGATTACAAGATGCATATTGTTAGGAAAACCACAACGAAGGAACAAAATAAAAGTATAGAAAATTAATACAATAATGATATGTTGTCAAAAGCCACAAAAAAACTTCTTCTGCTGTATGTTTCCCAGGACATTTATCTCGAGTGGTTGTTGAAATGTTAAACTGAGAAATGGGTCACTCTTCTGAGAAGTTGCTCCAATATCTCTCGCTGACTGTAAAACATATGTGACTAAATATACCATGTAAACAGATTTAAATAATTACATACCCTAGGCTAGCGTAGGGAATGTATTAATCTATGCTTGTTTAAAAAGAATCTAAAGCAAAATCTAATTTCTCCAAAAGACTTCGTCTTTTAGACCAGACTTTATCTTGCCAGCACACACAACGAGGATGATGGTGTAAAGCTCACAGTGGGGGAACTGCAGCAAATATTTCCACCTGACATTTTGCCACTGAAATAACTAATGAATTTACTTCAAGGCTTTTCTATTTTTCCCCTCTTGACCAGAGCTTGTTAATAAATGGCGAGAGCACTGGAGTATCCCTGTGGGACGGCTGTCAGTGGTGCTTCGAAACTTCAAAACCTCTCCATTGTTTCTCTCCACTGTCCTTCTCTCTATCCAATAAAAAAAAATCTAATTTTTACAAAATTATCCATATTCTCACTTGTGAACCCATTTGCTACCATTGCCCTCAGAGCTTATATAAGGCATGAACTAGATGAAAACCTTCTGCTGTGTTCTTAACATCTACACTTACCATCTACCTCATCCATGTGCTCCTTGGCCATCTCTTCAAGTTTGGGTTGCTCTCCATTTAAAAGCCGCTCAAGGAAGTCTGTGACTTTATTCTCTAAGTGAACAGTATAAAAATCAAGTCATACACATGAAATGATCAAATTCTAAAATCAAAGTTTAACTATGAAAAAATAATAATTTCAATGATATTAGATATTAGTATCACCTAAGTCCTGCAGTCCACTGGGATGGACGTTACATTTTATAAAAATCCTATAATTGAGTGGTGGTAAACATTTTTCAGAATAACTTGAAATGCTTCTACTGGAATTTGTGAAATTATTCAAGGGTACTTGGCTAGCATAAACATAAATGTATATTTTTAAGCAAACTAGATACTCTTCCCTCTCTCAAGCTTGGGAGCCATGCCAGTCTTCTCTTATGTCCGAAGTTCTTTTAGATCCAATTAAAAGCCATGACTGCATTGTGATTGGGTAATCTGGGTCCAATTAATAAGAAGCAATATTCAAATGGTGAAATTACAGCTTTTTTATTTTAGACCAAGAAGTTAGTTATCTCCATTTAAAAAAAACAATACCTTGTCTGATGTAAGAAAGAAACATGTGAGGTAAAGGAGAACAGCACTATTGATGCTGGAGTAAATGTCATTTGGGTCCCAGACATTTTCTGCTAACAAGCTGCACAAAAAAAAGAAACTGTAAATTTGACTGCTGTGTTTTTTTTTTTCTCCCATTCAGAGAAAAAGCCCAGTTGTTCTTGTGTTGCTGTATCAGAAAGAATTGAGCCCTGGAACAAAAGGAGCAGGCCTGACCTTTCTCTGTCCCTATTTGCTTGGAAGGACTCGGAGTCCAGCACCAGACGGTCTGATTCATTGACTTGTGTCTTCTCCGAGAAACTTTTGATTAATTCCATAGAGGTAGCGTTACTCCTGATCCCCATTAATTCAAACCCGACACACCTGGCAGCTGATAAACAAGAAGTCAGTGTTTTATCAACATTTTAATCAAATCGTTAATGAGGGAGAAGAGGTTTTCGGCCCACAATGTTTTCAGGTTGTTCGGCAACAAAATCTCTTACAGATTTCAATGTGAGAAATGTCTGTCATTTTAATAACATGAGGCTCATGAACATCTCCGGCGCTGCAGGATGACAGGATAAAAACGAGAGGGGGAAATTGGAAACTTGTCAGGAATCCAGACATGCAAATTGAAACAAATGGCACGGCTGCCGAAGGTTTCGGCTCGGTGTTGATGAACAATAATCTGCTCACATGTTAGCAATGCCATCTTTTGATAAGAATAATTATTTGCAAACTTATCAGTAAATTTTTACATTCTGGGTTGTTGTTCTTTTACTTTTGGACAAGATAATTCTGGTCTCACACGCAGTTTGAAGGAATTGACAGCAGAAACACACCACTGTGAAAATATAGGTTGCTGAGTCTCATCCTGCAGAGGCAAGGCTGCAATTGTTCCTTTCGGAAAGGTTGGCAGCCTTACATCAAAATTTGTCAAATAAAAAATGCTCAAGGTGTATGGACAGTCCTGCAAGCCACTGTAAGAGATGATGTCAGACCATCATCGTGATGTTTTACTGTCCAGTGAAAGTTATTGCAAAATCCAGGTCTGTGAAAGAAGACAGGCCTGTTCCTATTAAATTGGCTGCATGAAATGTGAGATAAATCACTTCAGACCATTTCTAGCTCATCTGTCAACAAGTAAAGATTGAAAGATTAGCACCATTTTACTTTAGAGCAAAAAAAATCTCTCACATCAAGAGACTGTCCATTCTCACACCTGTCGGATCTTTTTTTTTTTTTACAGCTCCTTTGTAAAAAGTGCGGAAAGCCTGAGTTCTTTTAAATCAAGATTAAAAACACATTTGTTTAAAATTGCCTTCAACTGTCCTAGTTAACTGAATCACCACTTTTTTGTTCTATTTTCTATCTATATTTTATTCCTACTTGCTCTTTGTCAGGATGCAGCTTATTGGCTGCATGCTGAACCTCTCTCCCTCTCTCTTGTTCCTGCGCAGCCTGATCAGTTTCACCTGGCAGGCTGCAATTAACCCACAACTGCTTCCACCTGTTCCCACCGCTTTATCAGACTCACCTCTTTCTGTTCCCGTCGCCGGTCCATAGCGTTCACTCCCGCTCAGTCCCTGCCAGTTTTTCTTGTCAGCTCCGTTTGTACCCGTCAGCCTGAAGACTCCTTTCACCTGGTCTTGTTACAGTCAGCCCAAAGACTTTCCGACAGTTTTGTTTTCTCCAGTATTCAGCTCAGACGTTCAGACCTCCACCTCTCGGCTCAGACGTTCAGACCTCCACCGCTCGGCTCAGACGTTCAGACCTCTACTGCACGGCTCGGACGTCCTGTGCTCCACTACTTGGCTCTGAGGTTCTGCTCGCCTCTGCTCGGCTCTGAAGCTCTGCTCGCCACTGCTCGGCTCTGACGTTCTGCTCGCCTCTGCTCGGCTCTGATGCTCTGCTCGCCTCTGCTCGGCTCTGACGTCCTGCTCGCCACTGCTCGGCTCTGATGCTCTGCTCGGCTCTGATGCTCTGCTCGCCTCTGCTCGGCTCTGACGTTCTGCTCGCCGCTGCTCGGCTCTGATGCTCTGCTCGGCTCTGATGCTCTGCTCGCCTCTGCTCGGCTCTGACGTTCTGCTCGCCGCTGCTCGGCTCTGATGCTCTGCTCGGCTCTGATGCTCTGCGCTCCACGGCTCTGCTCAGATGTCCTGCTCTCCAGTGCTCGGCTCCAGAGTTCCTCCCGGTCAGTCTCTCCACACTCCTCCTGCCAGCCAGCTTCTACACCCTTCACCTCCGTCCGTTGAATGACTCTGGTCTGATCATCCATCTTCCACACTATTCAATAAAAACTCACTCATAAGAACTGACTCTGTGTGTGCGTGCTGTGTCCGGGTTCATCCCAGAAAAATATATCATAACATTATGGACCGGCCTAGGGATGAACCCGAGCACGCACAGAGCCTGGTGTAGAAGCTGGTAGGATCTGCCTCGCCTCCGGTTCGTCTCGCCTGGGTCGCAAAGTTGCGACGCCACGCTTCTGGATTCATCTTGCCTGGGTCGCTGTGTTGCGACGCCACGTTTCTGTCTCGTCTCGCCCGGGTCGCAGAGTTGCGACGCCCCGCCTCTGACTCTGTTTTCCTGGTCCGCCTTCCCCGCTGCTCAGCACTAAGGACGGCGCTCCTCGCCGTCGCTGCCCAGCGCTAACTTTTGCTGCTGCCCAGCATATTCAGACTTTGCTACCCAGCGCCTTCTGGTTTTTGTTTGGAGTTATTTTTTTTGGTGTTGTGTTCTAGATCTGCTTTAGTTTCTAGTCTTTTTGTAGATTTTTTATTGTTTTAGAAGAATTATTTCCGCCTTCTGTTCTTTGTTTTGGCTCAACCTTAGTTTTGCTTTACTTAGAATTTTTTGGGATTTATGTTGCTTTTGAGTATTAGAGTTTTATTTAGCTTTTGTTTATCCAGTTCGGTTCTATTTTTTAGGTTAGTTTTCTGAGTTTTGTTTTTGAGTTCCAGTTTTTTACCTTAGACTTCCTGTTTTGGTTTGTGTTATTTCTAGCTCTAGTTATCTAGTTTTTCATCAGTTCAGCTGTATTTGCCCTCATCTCCCGGTTCTGCTTTGTTTCATAGTTTTGCTCTAGCTTTTGGTTCCTTTCCTAGTTTACCAGTCTTGTTTTGATTTTTCAGTTTGAGACCCTGTAGTTTCGTCAGCCCTGTAGTTTCGTTAGCTCTGTAGTCCCTGTCTTGACCCTGTAGTCCCTGTCTAGCCCCTGTAATTCCAGTCTAGCCTCTGTAGTTTCTGTCCTAGCCCGGTAGTTCTAGTCTTGTTCTGTATTTGTTTTTTCTTTATTTTAGTTTTGTTTGTTTTGTTTTTTTTTCTTCCCCCTTAGTATTTAGGTGTCTGGGTTCCTGCGCCTTATGGGTTCCTGCGCTGTATGGGTTCCTGCGTTGGATGGAGTCCAGCGCTCTTTAAGGTCCCTGCGCTCTCTAAGGGCCCTACGCTTTCTAGGTCCCTACACCCTTCTCCTGTTTTCGTTGTATGTTTTGCCCTGTTTAGGTTAGTTTAGTTCCCTTCCATAGTTGTTTTGTTCTGTCTTGCCCTAGTGTCTCTGTGTTGTTCCCCTGTTTAGGCGCATGCAGGTCGCTGTCAGAGCCCTCCGGCGCACCCATGTCGCCGGCTGAGCCCTCTGGTGGGCCAGACTGTCGCTGCCCTGCGCATGCAGGTTGCCGCCAGAGCCCTCCGGCGCTCCTATGTCGCCGGCTGAGCCCTCTGGTGCGCCAGCCTGTCGCTACCCAGTGCACGCAGGTCGCCGCCAGAGCCCTCCGGTGCTTAAGTCGCTGTCTGTGCCCTCTGGCGCGCCTGGCCTGTTGCTGCCTAGCTCACCCTCTTGTTGTTATTCCCTTGTTTAGGCGCTGCCAGAGCCCTCCGGCGCTCCTATGTCGCCGGCTGAGCCCTCTGGTGCGCCAACCTGTCGCTGCCCAGCGCACGCAGGTCGCCGCCAGAGCCCTCCAGTGCTTAAGTCGCTGTCTGTGCCCTCTGGCGCGCTTGGCCTGTTGCTGCCTAGCTCACCCTCTAGTTCCCTGGTGTTTAGGTCTTGTTTTCCTGGCGTTTAGATTTAGTGTTCCCCGGCGTGTTAGGACGCCCTCTGATTCTCGGTTCCCCAGCGTGTTAGGACGCCCTCTGATTCTCGGTTTCCCGGCGTGTTAGGACGCCCTCTGATTCGTGGTTCCCCGGCGTGTTAGGACGCCCTCTTTTCTCGGTTCCTCGGCGTGTTAGTACGCCCTCCGTTCTTGTTCCCTGGTGTTTTAGATATTCCTGTTTCCCTTGTGCCCCGGCGTTCCCTTTGCGCCCCGGCATTCTTCTTCCTGGCGCCCCGGCGTTCTCCCCACGCCCCGGCGTTCTCTTCCCCAAGCCCCGGTGTTTCCCTCACGCCCCGGCGGGTTTTCCCCTGGCGTTTCTGTACACCAGTCGTGTTCCAGCAGGAGTTGTTGAGCCTTGGTGTTTTCGTACGCCTGTTCTTCCCTCTGGCGTTGTCGTACGCTTGTTCTTCCCTCTGGCGTTGTCGTACGCTTGTTCTTCCCTCTGGCGTTGTCGTACGCTTGTTCTTCCCTCTGGCGTTGTCGTACGCTTATTCTTCCCTCTGGCGTTGTCATACGCCTGTTCTTCCCTCTGGCGTTGTCGTACGCCTGTTCTTCCCTCTGGCGTTGTCGTTTGCTTGTTCTTCCCTCTGGCGTTGTCGTACGCTTATTCTTCCCTCTGGCGTTGTCGTACGCCTGTTCTTCCCTCTGGCGTTGTCGTACGCCTGTTCTTCCCTCTGGCGTTGTCGTACACTTGTTCTTCCCTCTGGCGTTGTTGTACGCTTATCCTTCCCTTTGGCGTTAAGTACGCCCGTTCCTTCCCCTTGGCGTTAAGAACGCCCGTTCTTTCCCCTTGGCGTTAAGTACGCCCGTTCCTTCCCTTTGGCGTTAAGTACGCCCGTTCCTTCCCTTTGGCGTTAAGTACGCCCGTTCCTTCCCTTTGGCGTTAAGTACGCCCGTTCCTTCCCTTTGGCGTTAAGTACGCCCGTTCCTTCCCTTTGGCGTTAAGTACGCTTGTTCCTTCCCTTTGGCGTTAAGTACGCCCGTTCCTTCCCTTTGGCGTTAAGTACGCCCGTTCTTTCCCCTTGGCGTTTTGTACGCCCGTTCTTTTCCTTTGGCGTTAAGTACGTCCGTTCTTCCCTCTTGGCGTTTTCGTACGCCTATATTTTCCCCTTGACGCTGTCATGCGTCCGTTTCGCCTCGGCGTTTCCCTCACGCCCCGGCGATCTCGCCCCTTGGGCCCCAGCGCTCCTCTCACGCTTCGGCGTTGTTTCTCCTTGGCGTTTCCATACGCCCGTTCCTTCCCTTTTGGCGTTTCCATACGCCCGATCCTTCCCTTTTTGGCGTTTCCATACGCCCGATCCTTCCCTTTTGGCGTTGTGTACGCCCGTTCTTTCCCTTTTGGCGCTGTGTTGCGCCCGTTCCTTTCCTTTGGCGCTGTGTTGCGCCCGTTCCTTTCCTTTGGCGCTGTGTTGCGCCCGTTCCTTCCCTTTGACGCTGTGTTGCGCTCGCTCTTTCCCCAGCGCTGTCAAGCACTCGCTTTTTCCCCCCGGCGCAGTCAAGCGTTCGTGTCTTTCCCTGATGTGCCGCCCCCTGATTGTGCTTTGGCACATCAGTGTTCTCTAGCTCCTTGGTTCCCCCGTGTTCTTTGGCTCCTTGATTCCCCGCTGTTCTCTAGTTCCTTGGTTCCCCGCTGTTCTCTAGTTCCTTGGTTCCCCGCTGTTCTCTGGCCCCTTTGGTTCCCCGTATTCTCTGGCCCCTTTTGTGTTTGCAGGCTCTTTGGTCCCTCAGTGTTCGGTTTCGACTCTTGCCCGCCTTCCTGGGCCCCCTCCACCCGCCCGGCGTGGGGATTCTGGGCCGTCCGGTGTCCGGCCTTGGGGGGGGGGTACTGTCAGGATGCAGCTTATTGGCTGCATGCTGAACCTCTCTCCCTCTCTCTTGTTCCTGCGCAGCCTGATCAGTTTCACCTGGCAGGCTGCAATTAACCCACAACTGCTTCCACCTGTTCCCACCGCTTTATCAGACTCACCTCTTTCTGTTCCCGTCGCCGGTCCATAGCGTTCACTCCCGCTCAGTCCCTGCCAGTTTTTCTTGTCAGCTCCGTTTGTACCCGTCAGCCTGAAGACTCCTTTCACCTGGTCTTGTTACAGTCAGCCCAAAGACTTTCCGACAGTTTTGTTTTCTCCAGTATTCAGCTCAGACGTTCAGACCTCCACCTCTCGGCTCAGACGTTCAGACCTCCACCTCTCGGCTCAGACGTTCAGACCTCCACCGCTCGGCTCAGACGTTCAGACCTCTACTGCACGGCTCGGACGTCCTGTGCTCCACTACTTGGCTCTGAGGTTCTGCTCGCCTCTGCTCGGCTCTGAAGCTCTGCTCGCCACTGCTCGGCTCTGACGTTCTGCTCGGCTCTGATGCTCTGCTCGCCTCTGCTCGGCTCTGACGTCCTGCTCGCCACTGCTCGGCTCTGATGCTCTGCTCGGCTCTGATGCTCTGCTCGCCTCTGCTCGGCTCTGACGTTCTGCTCGCCGCTGCTCGGCTCTGATGCTCTGCTCGGCTCTGATGCTCTGCGCTCCACGGCTCTGCTCAGATGTCCTGCTCTCCAGTGCTCGGCTCCAGAGTTCCTCCCGGTCAGTCTCTCCACACTCCTCCTGCCAGCCAGCTTCTACACCCTTCACCTCCGTCCGTTGAATGACTCTGGTCTGATCATCCATCTTCCACACTATTCAATAAAAACTCACTCATAAGAACTGACTCTGTGTGTGCGTGCTGTGTCCGGGTTCATCCCAGAAAAATATATCATAACACTCTTATTCTGTTTTATTTTGCTATGTTTTAATCATGTAAAGCACTTTGCATTGTCTTTGTACTGAATTGTGCTATATAAATAAATTTGCCTTGCCTTGCCTTGCCTTTGAGTTAACATTAGCACAGGTTAGCACAATTTTTGTACATAGCTTTAAAACACTCTTCATTTGGCCTTTAAAGGAAGAAAAGAATATTTTAATTTATTTTCTCTGGATTAATATTTATTAAGGGGAAACTTTGCCAGGGTAAATTAACACATTAAACATTCAAGAGATTATTTATAATCTAAATCTAGATGGAGGCAAACTGTGGCAACACCAGAGAGGGAGAATTTACTGAAGCTAAAAGGGAAGTTAATTTATGGCAGAATTTCAGATTTTAACCTCACTTTAATCCAGTAATACTCAAACATTTTCTGTTGTGCCCCCCGTTTGAAGGATGAAACATTTTCCCAACAAACCTTGTTTAAAAGCATTGAAAATGCAACTTTTTTGTTCTCTCTCTTAAAGCACTAGAGAAGAGGATTACCCAGAATCCAGTTTAGTTTTTATTGCAGGTGAACACATTTTGTAATTCAATTTTATTTTATTTATAGTGCCAATTCACAACACATGTCATCTCAAGGCACTTTACAAAGTCGAATTCAATCATTCATCCAGACAGATTGGTCAAAAAGTTTCCTATCTAAGGAAACCCAGCAGATTACATCAAGTCTCTCCAAGCAGCATTCACTCCTCCTGAAAGAGCGTAGAGCCACAGGGAGAGTCGTCTGCATTGTTGATGGCTTTGCAGCTATCCCTCATGCTGAGCATGCATGAAGCGACAGTGGAGAGGAAATCTCAATTTTAATGGGAATGGGAGAACATCCACCAGAACCAGAACCAGGCTCAGTTTGAACGCTCATCTGCCTCGACCCACTGGGGGTTACAGAAGACAGAGCAGAGACATAAAAAAGCACAGAAGCACACATTGATCCAGGATTTTTTTTCTAACTTATATGGTAATGGCAGATGATTATTCCAGAAGTAATGATCAATGTCTACATTTGCTCTTGTAACCTTTTGTCTGCTCTTCATGTTTTTCTTCAATGGTAAAGGTTCACTCATTGCAGACTTTGCTTCTTGCTGACTTTAGTTAAACTTCTGTAGTCCCTGTCTAGTTGTAGAGGCATGCACAGGCATGCTGCACACTTGATGTAGCAACTGTGATCTCATATTAGGGTTTTCTGGATACTTATTTTATCATCTTGCAGCCTGCTCTAAGCTTGAACTTGCTTGGACTACAGATATTGGCATGTTTGCAGTTGTAGAATTTAAATTATTTCTTGACCTCTTTAGAAGCATTAACCGACTCCTAAGCTGCTACAAACTTCTTTCTGAAGGCCTCTTGTGCTCTCACCATAGTGTCCCCTTCAACAGGCAGAATCACACTGAGATAAATGTCTGAAGGTTAAACTGGGCAAACATCCTTCAAAATGTTGGGTAATGATGTTCTAAAGGATAACACCTGCACCTGCAGATTTTTGTATGACCTGTAAAACAGATTTTCAGAGGGTATTTTCTTTAGTTTGTAATGTTTGTTTGGATTATTTAAATGTTCCAGTATTGTTAAAATAGATATGTCCTAAATTTTCTTTTGGTTTGTTTCTGATGGAACTTTCTAATAAAATGGAGGCTGAAAGCCGAACTACCAGGACAAATATATTTTTTGTTCATCACACTGCAGGATATCACTGTTATATTGCTCCTTTTGGGAGGATGACAAACTTACACGTCCCGAGATTGATGTTTCTAGTTTTTTCTCTGTAATTTCCTCAAAACCTTTGGGATTTATTGCACAAGAAGACAACATACACATCTATGATGCAAACTTCACATGTCTGGCTATTTGATGTTAAACCTAGCTGCCAGCTATGTAATATATTGCATGATCAGCTAATGCATTAGTAATACAAAGTTGAGGACTTTGGGAATTAACTAATTAATTATTAAGAGTTAAACATCAAGGTTTTCACTGTCTTTTCTGTATCCACATCAGATAAGATGGCCTTTCCACAAGGGGATCTGTGGCAGAGCTTGAAAAGCAACTTATGCAAGAATTTTAAGTTGTACTAAAACATTATCATGCCATGCATTTTTCCACTGGGTGGGTTTTAATGAGCCAAAGGTAATTGTCCATAAATGTAGCAATGATGAATTAATCAGTCTTTAATTAAGTTTTTTAGCATGTCCCTACAGTTCTACTGCTTTATTGGAGCACATCAATGAGCCCACACAACATTTTCCTGACAGTAGTCGGGGAGAATGTTTACATTTGCTCAAAATGGTCATGATTGTCATATTCATTTTCAGCATCTACATGTGGAATGATTGTATAACAAGCAATTTCAATGAATATCACAATTGAGCCTTCAGATTTAAATTAATGGAGGATTTTCTTCAGTCCACAAAGGGGCCAAAAGTACACATCCTGGCTCATGTACTGTGTTTGTCCTTTTTAAATCACACTTAAATATTTGAGATTATCAGAGACGCCAGGCATTAATCTCTATATATTTAAGAACTGATGAGAGAAACATTAACTAGTCTGGAAATTATTTTCAAAGCATTGAGACTCGAGCCAAGCATTTGTTATTCACAAATGGAGAAAACTGTGTATTGGGGAAACTTCCAAGGAAGCGTTGGCCTACCACAATCACTCCAAGAGTGGACCGACAACTGATCGGTCCAGGGATAAAACCACTGCTGACCAATAAGAACACAAAGGCCCCACATTTGGCAAAAAAAAACAACATATTTATTTCCCCAAAGACTTTCGGCAAATATCATGTGGACAAAAGAGATGGGTAAGGTGACAGGTTACGTGGGATTTCCAAAAGGTAAAACATTGTGCTGACACTCAAACACTGTGATGGCAGTGTGATGGTTGATGCTGCTTCTCTACTTTGGTACTTGGATGGCTTGCAGTAATTGGTGGAACCATGAATTTTTGGCCTCTTTGGGCTCTAATATGAGCGACTATGAACACGAGCAAAGAGACCCGGCCAGTCTTGCTGATGTACTACAGACAGGGAACGGGCCGGCTAATATCCCTCCACATACTGTACATACTTACCCTTCGTCTCTCTCTCCATAGGCGAACAAAACGACCCGCTTCTGCCAGCTGGACAGAGTTGTTGCTGGACCACACTGCCCTGATTCTAACATAACGGCAAAAATAAACCTCACTGTTATATTAAATTAACCTACCTGTCCAGCAGAAAGTCTGCAACCTCCGCATCAGTTTTGAGTCCACGCTCCCTCAGAATTATCTTCACCTGGTAATTATAGCTGCGCCAATATAGACTAATTTTTTCCCAATTACTTTTTCTTTTCTTGGTTTCTTTCTCTTCCATCTCACTAGGCAAAAAGTATGCGTGTTCCTCCATTTCAAACGGCAAAATGAATGATCTACGGTCGTCTTTGCTTGTTGTATACTCCACCATCGACAGTCATCCATATATAGTAGACAGATCGAGGAAACCCATGTGGTTGATAGTTTGTCTCCTTCCAGCTTCTGTAATCAGAAATAAGGACACAACATGGCTCCTCCCAGCGGGTGCACCAATACCTATGTATTCATAAACTACTAATTCTAAGTTATGAGAACACTATAATTTTTGATGTGATGTGTGATGTGACATTGCGGGAATATGTATTTTTAAAAGCAATACTTGATTTTTCCTAATTAAAAGCCCAATTAGTTACACACTGTCCTTTTCAAGAGGCTCAAAAAACACATTGAAATGCAGATTAATTGGAATAATTCTGGAAAGAAGAGCAGGCCAAAGTTCCTCCACAGTGATTTGAGCCACTGGCTGTCAGTTTTTGTTCGTAAGTTAACACAGCTGATATTCAGGTTGGGTGTAATTATATTTTCACGTAGACCCAAAGAACTCACAGCGAATCTACATCCATTAACAATATTCTACCATAACTCTGGCTGAAATATTTGACAACTTCTTCTGGTACAATTTGAAGAGTTAAGTTAAACTTTTTTTTCCTGGAAATGACCTGTCCTTTTCCCATGGATCATAGTTTTTGTTAACTGTGTTTGGAATCATTGTCCTTTTAAACCCCCAGTTATAACCTAGTTTAAACCATCTGGCACAAACTATCCTAGTTCACAAATAAAAAAAAAAAAGTCCTTTCATTGGACTCATCATGGTTCAAACATACCTTTTAAAAATAATGAAATTGGTTTCTGTGATAAATATATGTAACCTTTGCACTGTGACTGTGTCTACAGTCACTGTTCTGGTTTAGTCAATTATCCAAAAAAGAGTCCAAGGACCCGATTGGGAATTTTTTTTAATCCTTTATAAACAGCTATCAATATCTCCCTGCATATTTTACCAAGCTTGTCAATACACACAAGAAAGAAAGCTGCAGAAAACATAAATTTAGATGTTTCTAACGCTGTAGCTGTGCACGAGAGCAGACAGTCGTGTACGATCGGTGAAAAGAATCATTCCTAACGTTTTGCATTTAGATCAACCCCTAGGCAGCTGTTGGTCTAATGACAACCCTTTAACTGTGCTGGGCTGTGACAAACTAATAAATAATTTTTACAAACAGCCAGTTTTTTTTTTTTTGCCAAGTTGCATGCAAAGTGTGTGTTTTCGTGTAGCTTAAATAATAAATGGTGTACCATTTCCTCCTGCTTGCTGGAGGGGCCAAAAATGTAGATGTGTTGTTGTTAAAACACATTAGGCATTCTTATTTATTTGGAAATGACTACATTTATATAAAAAAAAACCTTCAAAGTTAGACCCCCGCTTTTTCCACTAGTACACATTCTAAGTGCTTGCTAGAAAGAAATTACATTTGTTTTTGAATCGCTGCAATTATTTGAAGGAGCTGGTTTTACAGGTTACATCATCTAACAGCAGAGTGCTTTTACATCTTTAAATGTTCCTCCAGCAACTTAATAACGCATAAGTTCCTGGCTCTTTGAAACATTTTATTATCGAATCCACCTAGAGAAGAGAAAATCAGCCCTTAAAGGTCAAAGCATAGTAAAAACATAAACATGCTTCCTTGTGTGCACATTATGTTATAAAATGTAGTTGTTTGCATATTGGCGCACCAGCAGGAAAGCTGCCTGATTACATCTGTGTTAAGGCGAAACGGAAGTGCGGTCAAAATATCAGCAGAGATCTGAAAGCAAAGAGCTGCAGAGGTAGCGGCCCGAGCATGACAAGTGTAGATAAGTGATTATGTGTTGGTTTCGGTGGAGCAGGTGATTCCTCAGCCCTGTGGGTGGGAGGCTGGAGCGCTGCAGTGTGGAGAGACCGCAGAAACATCAAAAACCCAGCGAGCTGGGAGCTCCAGCTACGCCTTGTAAGATCAATGATAGCAGCTGTTCTCACAGGAGGTTTTGTTGCTAGAAGTGTGAAAAATGGATCACTGTACTGATGCGGTGTGTTCATTATGACCACTTTTGATGTGAGGAAAAGCTCATTGGTAAACATGGGTTACAGCCTTAAGATTAAGAAGCCTTAAGATTAGTGTTGGTCACTGAAAAGTAGTTACAATTTTAAAACAGAATGACCTTTAATCAAAAAGAAACACTATTATCTGGCTTAAGTTGTAAATTTAAGCTAAATTTGATCGTTTTGACTATTGTCTAAGCTTATTAAATAACTCTAAACCTTTTTTCAGGTCACTTTAGATTACCAAAATCCATCCATCCATTTTCCAAACCTCTTTATCCCTCATGGGGTCGCGGGGGGTGCTGGTGCCTATCTCCAGCGTTCAATGGGCGAGAGGCGGGGTACACCCTGGACAGGTCGCCAGTCTGTCGCAGGGCAACACAGAGGGACAAACAGGACAAACAACCATTCACGCACACACTCACACCTAAGGACAATTTGGAGAAGCCAATTAACCTAACAGTCATGTTTTTGGACTGTGGGAGGAAGCCGGAGTACCCGGAGAGAACCCACGCATGCACAGGGAGAACATGCAAACTCCATGCAGAAAGACCCAGGGTGTACTCGAACCCAGGACCTTCTTGCTGCAAGGCAACAGCGCTACCCACTGCACCACTGTACAGCCCATTTTACCAAATGATTACCAAAATCAATTCAATATAATAAATGCCACAATAATGAGCAGGGTCATTGTTTTCGACTCGATTTAGGCTTAGAAAAGCCTTTTTTTAGACTGTCTGATTTGGATCAAATGTTTCAGGTATCCAATCACAAGCTTCTGAAAATAGTTTACATGAATTTTGTCACATTAAACCAGACAGATCCTGTGTAACTAACTCAGGTTTGAATGCTGCTTAGCTTGAAGTCACTTTCTCAGTTTTGCCCACAAATTTTCTGTGGGCCAGGGGTTTGTGATGGCCGCTTTTTGTCCTTAAGCTCCTTTATAACAAATTAAGAGCTATGATTATTGGTCATTATCTATTTGGAAAAAATTTGTGTACAAGCTTTCATTTCTGGTCATTGTATTGATACCCATCCTTCCAGCCATCTATTGTCTATACCCGCTTATCCATTTAGGGTCAATTTAATGACGCCAGTTGACTCTGCAGTCTTGTTTTCTGACTGCAGATAGAAGAAACATCTGGATAATTTCCCATAGTATGAAAAGAGAGAACATGCCAACTCTATCCACAAAGCACCAGTCAGCCCCTGCAGCAAAACAAAAAAGAAACATACAACATGATGCTGCCACCTCCATACTTCAAAGTTGCGAATGCGATCTCAGGATTTACGAGCTTCCTCATCTTTCCTCCAAATACAACAGTGGTCATCATTGCCGGACATTTACATGTCCAAAGGACATGTTTGCAAGAATTCAGGTGTTTGTACCTGAAGCTGAGGTCATCTGCAGACTGTAGTCTTGCCCTATATGTTGCATTTGGAGTTATGTCTTTTCAGCCCATCAGCTTCCTCCCACACCTTCACAACACCTTTCACTTTTGTTGAGTAGTTGATGCATACTACCACTACTTTACCACTACTTTATTTATAAATAAATGATTTATGACTTGATACATCATAAATCATATTTATCTCTAGGACACTAAGCAGTGAAAAGTGGGGAGAAATTTTGGCAAACCAATAGTCATATAAAGATCTATACAGCAAGCCATTTGTGCTCTTATTCAATGTCTGTGGCATTAGGCTTTTTCTTGCAATGGCTTTTAGAGTGAGATAAATGGGGCAAGGCAGGTTTGGTGAGATTTTATTCCCTTAAAAAATCATAATTTAAAACCTGCTTTTAGTGTTTATTGTTCATTGTTTTTAGATCACCATTAGCTTCAGCAGCATGCTGTATTTGCTATTCTTCCCGTGGTCAGTTTGCATAAAAAGACAGATTCCATGTACAAAAACTCATATTAAAAATGAAATATTAAAATAATACATTCCATTTTCTCCACTTTTAAATAGGAACACAAAAATAGCTCTAAAATAGATAAATATTTTAGATTTCCCATACATTAAAAATATGAATCATACCTTTATATAATATGTAGTCTATTATGTCTGATACTGTGATACTCTCATACATAAAGCACAAACATGTACAATAACATATCTACTTTCGCAAATACATAAACTTGGCATGCATCTATTAAATTAAATAATACATTGTTTTTGTAGTATATTTTCAGTTGCTTCTTAAAACTGTAAGCAGTATTTTTGTTTGACGTTTAGTGACAGTGGGCTCCATTCCTGCATTGCTCTAAACATCACTGTACGCTGGCTGAAACTTATTTTACATTTTGGCAGAGTGAAACGTGGTCTAACTGTTTGCCTTGTTGAATAATCATTGATATTTTTGCTAAATGATAAGTTTTGGTAAAACATAAATGTTTTTTTTACTGTAAATATGTTATTTAGAAAGTTTATTAGAGCATACAACCCTGTATCCTTCACCCATAACCAAGAAAGCTGACTATGTGTTTTTGTAACATTTTAGAGCCATACGTGTTGCTTTATTTTGCACCAGCTGTAATTTTTTAATATTGCTTAATGATGTATTGGACCAAGCAACAACAATAATCCAAATGTGACAATACTGGAGTTTGAATGACATGGGATTATTTGTTTAGTTAGATTTTCTGAACATCTTTTGATAACAGACAATCTCCTACCCATTTTTGAGACTACTCTCTAGATATGTTAATCCTCTAAAGAGAGTTTACTGTCTAAGAGCTTCACCTCCTCCACTTGATTAACAGATACATTCTTCATACGCAAATCCAGTTGAGATTTGGCTCTAAGAAAACGATTTGTGCCGATGACAATGCTCATTATTTTAGAAATATTTAAAATGAGTCTGTTACTGTCCACCCAGTCAATTATACATTCAAGCTCTCGTTCAAGGTCAGTTTTAATTTCACTAATAGATTTTGCTGCTATATTTGTCTAAATCTTTGAGGTATTTTACAATCACAGCATTGATTTCATTATTGGATAGCATCATCGCCTTACAATTTCTGGTCAACATTGCTTCAATTTTGTTTTTGTTTTTCAAGAGTATTGACTCTTAAAAATGTGTTTCCATCATTTGAAACAGTGCCGCAGCATGAACAGAGAAATTTGTAAGGGGGAGAGAAAAAGATATTAATTTATAAAAAAAAAAAAAAGAAAGAAATTCTAATGTGACTTTGAAAAAGTGTCTCTAGTACAATGCCTATATAAGAATAAATAAACACAAACATAAATACAAACATACAAAAGCCACACTTGCCTTTCGGACTTTCACAAAAGCTTGATAACATTATTTCTTCTTCTAATTTTTCCGAGCTCCAGCACCTTTCCGTGTCCCTGTTGATGAAGCTGCAAACCTGCAGACAGCACCACTGTACATCCTGTTTCCTCCCGGTGCAACAGAAGTTAATGCCCACATGAATAATTTGTCCATCTGGGAGAAGTCTGCTTAGCATAACTGACTCATCTATCTGGGAGTGAGGCGTGGGGCCAGGCTTGCTCTGAAATGAGCACCCAATTCTGTCTTTCACAAATGTTCAGGTAGTTTTTAAGAAAGACATTTATGGAGAAGCTTTGCAAAGCATAAAACCATAATATACTGTCTGTGGAGAAGCCAGGCCCTGATACATGAGTAGCCGAACCATTAAAAATAAGATATATGGCACTCAGTAGGTTTCCATATGGTGGCAATGCAAAATAATTACTCTGTAATTACCTCGAATGTTTGCACTTTACACCATTTGCCTCACCAGCTGTCATTGCAGAGGCATCTGTTAGGCATGGTGGTGTGTAGTGGCTCACACTTTGGTCCCCTTAAGCCCAGCCAGAGAGGCATTCTCATTAACTAACACATAAAACGCACAGGCAGTGGTGCCTGTAGCTGTCCCTCTGGGGCATTTGTTTCTTTGCCCACAGGTGATCCCAGTAAATGGCATATCTTGAGGACTTAATGGGATCTTCAGCCACATTGTTCAATGAGTTGCTGTGTAGTTAGGCGGCGGCTCCAGCTGAATTTCCACTGAAAATAAGCCAATGCCACTTACAGAACTGACTCAAATGAGACATTTATATGACATTAATATGCTGCTTTTTCTTATCAGAACAGAGGGGCATTAAATAATCATTTCTTTAAAGTGAAATTCAAACACTGTTTGCACTCTCCAACATATTCGTACATGTCTCTGATGTCTCAGGCATGGAAATAAGCCCAAATGAATGTAGTTTTTGCAGCTGTTTTGACATGTAAAACACTGCAGCATACATCCATTCACCTTGAGGCACCATTTAAGTCTTTTTTTTTTCCTCTGCTGGTCGAGGGCCTGCCTCCAAACCTGTCACTCACGCTGAAGAGTTGTCTCCAATGAATGCATTTAGCCCGAGGCTGAGATAAGTGCCATCAATAAAGACATCACAAAGACCGCTGGGAAACACTGATGATCCGCAGTACGTGATGCAATTCTGATATTTATGCAGGTACTGAGCTCACGAACAGAAAGCATGGGAAAAACCTCTTCAGACTGCAGAGAAAAGAAAAATGGGAGGTTTACGCTTTTGCAAAGACATATATATATATATATATATATATATATATATATATACAGGCTGCTGACTGTCAACTTTCATTTAAAATGGTTTTTATTTAAAGTCCACCGTTGCATCAACTGCATAATGTCTAATGGAATAAGGCTTTGAGTTCTTACACATGGAAATCTTTCGCTTTCAGCTGTGAAGCACTCTGCCGGATGATCTCAGAAGCGTCACGTGAGCA
Organism: Fundulus heteroclitus; assembly: GCF_011125445.2. NCBI lineage: Eukaryota > Metazoa > Chordata > Actinopteri > Cyprinodontiformes > Fundulidae > Fundulus > Fundulus heteroclitus. The sequence continues at coordinate 14,155,326 of NC_046382.1, read as the reverse complement.
CGCCTGACAAGCATATCTGATTAGTGTTTAGAAGACAGTGCAGGTATCTAGAGACAGGTATAATGTGTTTGCAGCTGTGTTTTCAGCGCATTTGTGTTTTCAGTGCTCACAAAAGGCGTGCACACATTTCACTAGATTCTCTGTTGGCATTGTGTTGGACTGAAATGAATGCCTCTGACCACGTTAAATATTTAAAGAAATGTTCACACTGTTGTTGTTGTTGTTTTTTAATAATTCCTGCAATTGAGTTTCTTTTTTACTTCTGATCAATAATTCATCCAAAGAACAATTAGCATGTAAGTATTACTTAAGCACTGTGCATAGCACAACATAATCTAATTTTAGTTATCATCCTAAAAACAAATTATACATTTAAGGTAATGAGATTTTTTTTATTATTATTCTAATGCTTTCCACCCGCTCCCTCCTAATAACAAATAAGCATTGTCGCAAACATTTATACCATTACATGAATACAGTTATATTACAACTCTAACTTCATGTCTTAGCTTTGACAGAAATTACTCACACCTGCTGCTGCTCATACCACTCATACACCTTTCATTAGTTCAAAGCCAATCAGTTCCTTTACATCCTCACCAGATTGTTCTCGTTTGTGCCTGCTTCTCGGTTTCTGAAAGCTTTAATTAAAGGGGACATATCATGCTTTTTAATGTCTTACTTTTTACAGTTAAATATTTCAGTTGTGATCTGTATAAAGTGGAATAGCAAGGCTTTGGTCTGAATTCCTTGTTGTTGTTGCCACATGATCCCACTTTTACTCCTGTTCTGAGGTTAGTTAGCACCATTATCAGCTCCACCTGCTGCTGCAGGTCAATGAGTCTCAACTCAGCTCACCTGTCACTCTACCTATATATACCTGCCTCATCCAACCACTCTCTGCCATTGTCCCGTCCCAATGCCTGCATGTGGTCTTTCCACAGTGCCTCGTAGTTCAGCATGCCGACTCATTGGACCGGTTCTCGCCCTGGACTCGCTAATTGGATTTCTAGCGCTTGTGTGCAGCGCCTGTTCCAAGTTGTTCCTGGTTGTTTCTCGCTCCACCTCACTGGGGACTCATCAGCATCATCTGGTCAAGTCAGGCTCCGTCTGCATCCTCTGGTCACCTGCCCATTCCTGCTGTCATCGCCTGGTCAGCCGTCTCATCCATCTGCTGCCACTATTGCACATCTCATAATAAATATTTTCAATATTACAATGTGTCGGCTTGAATACAGGGTTCTCCATCTACAAGAACATAACCTTTTCTAAATATTTTTTCCAACATTAAACTTGAAAGCAATACTTACAGTATATAATGTATATACAGTATGTAAGAACAGTGCAAAGTATTTCCAATGACAATATCTACTGTGCATTCATTTGATCTCCAAATGGCCCAATGAGCTCAGCAGATAGAAAATAACATTAAAATAACAAAGTTCGTGCACAAATAAGAAGTCTCACTTTAACATGAACTTTAGGTTTTTGTCTCTCTGGTGCATTTTTGGTTAAAGTATGTTCTTTATTCGTGAAGTTACTCACAGTATGTAAAGTAGCCAGAAAATGTACTCGTATTATTACTCAAGTGACACTTGAGTAATAATATGACTCAAAAGCAAAAAGTACAGTGCAGTGAAACTACTCCAAAAAGTAAATTTTCTAGTAACTAGTTATTACCTACCTGTGCGAACAAAAAGTCTCACTTTAACATAAACTGTAGATGTGTGTTTCTGGTGCAATTTTGGTGAAAAAACTTTTTCTTTATTCTGTGAAGTTACTCACGGTAGAGTAGCCAAGAATTTTACTCAAGAGTTGCAATACATTTTCACAATATTGCTCAAGTAAAAGTAAAACATACAGGGCAGTAAAACTACTCATAAAAGTATTTTTTTTTAAAGTTACTCAGTAAATGTCACTGAGTAAATGTAACTAGTTACTACTCACCTCTGTGTTTAACTATGACTTTGTTGCAGGCTACAAAGTGAACCAGACCATTGCAAATTCAACCAGAATTAATAAAAATAAAATACAATACCAAAAAATATACATGTATATTTTTTCACTTCTATTTTATCTCTTACATTATAAGTATATGTGCATGCTCGATTTACATTAAGTGATGAGGTAATTTAGTCATTCTTGCTGAGGAGTTTGCAACACTTCTCAGTAGTCCCTCTCTTGTCCCCCTTTTGGAACAAGCCTGCAGAGAAGACAGCTGCTTTCTGCAATGTCAGATTGACCTAACATTATTTTTTTTCCTTCAGAGAGACTTCACTTCATATTTTCTTCATTTAGCAACCTAATATCTCCATTAATAATGTGGCAGAAAATTTAAAGTTCAAACCGTTCATATCTCCCAATCGCACCAGTCGCCACTTGCCCTTTGTGTAATGTCCCTGATCCTTTTCAGAGGAAAAATAATATTTAGGTACACATATCTCCGGATATGAATAGCGCATGGCTTTACTGCATTTTGAAGTTTTTTTTCCCAAGTTAAATGTTCACATTTTGAACAGAAGCTGTGACAACCCATTAAACATAGTCGCTCGCTTTAATTCCTCCCATGCTGAAATGTTTGACGCACAAGACTACCGACGCTAACGAGGCTGAAATCTTATCAAAGAATCAATGTGGCTCCAACCAAATTTGGGAGATTTGAGCCACAGCATGCTCCACTTAGGCATAGAAAGCTTCATGGTTGTGCCACCATCTTTTTTAATTTATGGAAATGTAATGTTTACACAATCTCTGACTGCACACAGCTAATAGTTCAGGCCAGAAACAAGATTGAAAATCACTTCTTTTGTTATTGTAGGCATCCCACAGGTTGTCCAACAAAAAAGCGGCCCACAGAAAGTGTTGCTATCAAAATGGCAAAAAAGAAAAACCCTCCTTGCTGGTCTTTAAATCAAGCAGAGGAGAGGTAAAGAACAATGCATTAGATTTTTGTCCACAATACAGCTCAAAGCGATGTCAGAGTGATTTTCCACAGTCCCTTGTGATCAACAGGGCTCCTCCAGCCCTAAAAGGAAAGTTGTTTGCTGCCATTTCAAAACTCGGAAAAAAATAGATGCCCATACTTAAACAGTTAGTTGGTCAACTAAAGCTTCTGGACAGGATCCTGGCTTTGAAGTCAGAGTAAAAGCTGAAAATGGGTTCATATTTCTTCAGATTAGCCCAAAATTAAAAACAGCAGTCTGTTACCATAATGTACGGAAAAGTAAAAATTTCCATGTAATATAATCAACTTTCTACCAAAGTGAAAGTCAAAGATTGAAACCTGGATTTTGCAGAAGAAGGTTTTTAGAGGAAAGATGGGGTCTGAAAATGAGGCCGTTCAGTCGGAGCGTCTGGTGAGAAAACAACTGCATGTTGAATCTGTCTGAACAACTCAGAACTCAGAAGAAAACACAACCTAAGCACGACTTCTGGTCTCTGGGATTTTAAAGCATTACATTCGGTGAGCTGTGCTGTAGAAAAGTGAAGAGAATAAATCTTTGATTTTTACATCATTACCTTCTAACTAGGGCTGGGCAAGTTAACGCGTTAATTTCGCGTTAATTCATTAGACTATTAACGGCGATATTTATTTTATCGCGCATTAACGCATGTTGCTCACATCATGCTTTCAGTCAGTGTCAGTCAGCAGGCGCGCGCTGTCTCACGGCAGCACTCTCCCCCTCCCCTCTCGTCAAGTACACCTCGCTGCAGCCTGCGGAAAGGGGGCGGGGACGGACCACTGTCAGTCTCATACCTTATATGGAAATGGGACCATTCCACTCCGGAAATTAAGGGGGCGCCAGTGACACTATTTCCTGTACCAGCCGTGTTATAATAATTATAATATTAATAACGCCATTTGTTTGCCAACCATAAATCAAATTAATATTTTAGAGACAAATGTACATTACATTTACAACACATTTATCCATCCACACCTATCCCTATAGTGGGATCGTTAGGGCTGCTGCTGTGGATCCTGGACAGATTCCCAGTCCATCGCAGATTAAGAAAACATCCATCCATCCATTTTCTGACCCACTTAATCCCTTATGGGGTCGCGGGGGTGGTTGGTGCCTATCTCCAGCGTTGAGTAAGAAAACAGATATAACCAAATACTTGCTAGTGCTGAAGTTCGAATAACAGATTTTGATGTTTGAATGGTACTCTTAAAATAAATAAATTCAAATCTAAAATATAATAGCCTTTGCCTTATTTAATAAGGACTAGATAGAAAAGAGGTTTGGTCGGTAAGACATTTAGACAACAATTTTGTCCAATTTAGTATGTCCATTTACAGTGCACTTTTGTTCTGTTTATTTGCCAAATATTTCTCTTATTATTCACATTGTGAATACAATTTACAAACAAACCAAATGACTTTTGAACTTCTAACAAGTGGCATTCCGAAAACTGAGATATACTTCTTTGCAGGCGACCTGGCTCAACTATTATCATTGTTTAACATAATGTCTCATTGGAAACTTTTCTACATAAAACTGATTGGTGTCCCACTATTCCATTTAGAATTTCCACATCAATTCTACCAATTGCAATCGATTCATAAACTGCGCTCCAAATACCTTAAATATCCACTTTTTGCTAAACCAAAAGGGATTCATTTGAAACTTTAAATGTAGCTTCAACCTGGAAAGACTCACACAGAGATAGGTTTTATAAAGTTTATTTGACAAGAAATAATCTTTGGCGCTCGGAATCCGTCAGTAGACATGGTGCTGGTAACCGGCAGAGAGAATGATCCGCTGTGGATGAGGGTTTTTTTTCTATATGAAAACCTTTTTGAATAAAGTCACTGGATACATAAGTTAAACCAATGTGTAAATTCTAACTATAACTATCTTCATCTTATCTGCTCAGCGAATCACTTGATCATGCACCTCTGTCCCAGCCTAACGGCGGCGGTCTCATCTCCTCCACCTTTCATAAAGTCCGGCTTGATGTGTGCAATTGCTCCTCACCTGAGCTTTCCTCACCTCCATCTGGTCTCCACCTTTGTTCAGCATACATTAATCATATGTTTGCAATATGACTATGTAACCGAACAATGTTTTTCTCTGTGCTTGCTTTATTACAAAAAAAAAAAATCTAATTCTGACTGGTAAAACATAAACAACTTAGCTGTATGTCGGATTTGTAAAGAAAATTTCTATTGATTCCAGTCATTTTTCAAAGATTTTAGGAAACATTTTATTTAAACATATAAAATATTGCAAGTTATTAACTTTGATTGTATGTCAAATTTTTAAAACAAGATTATCAAAATGTTAAACAATGCTGTTACAGTATAGTTACAATAACTTTATTGGTTCTACTCTCTTTAGAACATCTTACAGCCACAATGTAACTTTTTCTGGAACCGACAATATTTCTATGAAAACTAAATGAATGAATGAGCTACAACAAAAAGAACATTCAAAAATTTACATAATATTGAAATAACTCAAAACGAATGACCGCACAAGTTAAAAGGCAAATGTGCTTCATCAGAAATGTTTTAAAATGGCATGTCACACACACAAAAAAAAAAAACGAACAATGTGTGACAACAGAAATATGGAAAACAACTGATTCATTCATTATTGACTTTCAGGGCAGCGTCCGGGTATGGCATCACAGTAGTAACGAGGGTACTCCCCTTCCATTTCTGGTGAAGCCCACACAGTCTTTATATGGCCGGTTGCAGGAAGAACACGTTTCGACCCCAAAAGGAATCCGATTTTCTGCTTTGAATGACTCTTAAAATTTATCCCAGTGGATCTCACCTGTTAATAAAAAATATATTTCACGTAGTTCAAATCTAATTTTGCATGTTTAAAGTGAAAATATTCAACACGTGATTATGAGTGAATCTTACCTGTAAGATTGGCGATATCCTTTGCACCTGCATGGTGAAGAGCATTAAACGCTAGTTAATACTTTATATCGCTCAAGATCTTATCCTTTCCATCTCTAATGGTATAAAAAATGCTGTCCAAATAATGAATTTAATTTTTGTTTTAAATCATTTAGGGTTTTAGTGTCATTTGCACATTGTAAATTTAACTTTAACGTAAATTTAAGGACAAATCGTAATAGCTACTGACATAAAAGGAAAAGGTTAGTACTCATCAGGAAATATACAAATGATTGGTATAAAAAAGGCATGTTTGAAATTAATCACTGTAGATTTTTTAACTTTATTGTTACTGCTTTGTAGGATTTAACAATTAATTTTAGAAGTCACAATGGCTTCCAGTTAACAGATATATATTCTGCAAAAAATTAATTGAAATTGTAAAAGTGATATTGCTCAAACAGCCAAGGGCAGGTATTAACTAATTAGATTTACTCAATTATTCTGTAACGTTTGACAAAAAAAATAAAAAAAATAGGTCTATTTTTCCTTATGTTGTAATCTTGAGTAAATTTGTTGATACGCAACCCAATGCGTGTAATTTAACTGAATGAAGAACACATTTTAACCTACAAAAAAATAAAACACGATACACAGATAAATGTTGTTCATGCTAGGTTTCTTCTAACCTTAATTTGTTTTCTTGTAATAATATTTTTCATTTTTGGTTAGAAAATGCCGAACAGTGTACATAACTTCATTTTTATTCATGTCTGCTAAAATAAATGGGCAATATTACATCGCACATTATGATCAGTAAAACAGGACTTAATAATAGCCATCTCACAAAATACTTTGTTACTCTTACTTGTGTGTATTTTTGTTTTTGTTTTTTTGCACAGTTACTTATTAAAAATATATTGAAGCAGTGCTACTCGTTATTAGAGCATCACATCTGGGTACTACACCCACATATGATGACAGCTGTTAGTTTATAAAAAATATTTGACTTTCCAGAAATGTAACATTCATGTTCCAAAAACACATTTAAAAATAAAAGAAAAACACTTGAAAACTGATAAGCATGTAAAAAAAATATTTTATATTTTTCAAGTGTTACTTTACATACCGTTATGTTGAGCCATAGCAGCTTTTGCTACATGGTTCTGTACCTTGTGCGACTCATCGGCATTGTATGAGCAAGGGGGACATCAATATGTTGCAAATAGATAGATGCGTGGATCTGTGTGATTAAAATAACAAACAAATTCCATCTAATGGTGCCCTGCAGGAAAATAATTATCTATGCTACATGTTAGCCTTCGCTGTATAAATTACGAATTTCACTTGTCTACAGCTGTTAATTATATTTTAAACCTAATCTAAAAAATGATTTACTATGTGAAAACAAGTTTTAAGAAGGTAAAAATACCTTTTGCTGACTTCGTAGGTTTTGCATTATGGATCGTGTGCCGAACATCAGTGGAAGAACCTCTACTTCTTTTAATCGACTTCTCAACTCCGCTTCTTTAAGGTACTAGTGATAATGAAAATAGCGCCCCCTTCATTTCCGGAGTGCAATAATCCCATTTCCATATAAGGTATGGGACTGACAGTGGTCCGTCCCCGCCCCTTTCCGCAAGGCTGCAGCGAGGTCCTTCTCCCTCTCGTACATGGCTCAGCGGCGCCAGCCAATCAGCACGCAGGCTCAGCCTGGCCCGCGCACTCAGCTCTCACACAAACTTAATACACAAACAGCTGAGAGAGACCGCAGCAGCGAAAAAACATGAACAGAGGAAGTAGCACCGTTCGGCTTTATTTTAATACCGTAAATGAAATCAAGCTGTATGTTTTGTAAAAAGCCGGTTCATTTAAGTGGAAACACAACAAATTTATCTAAGCACGTGAAAAAACATGAAAACGTCGAGCCCCAGAAACGGAGAGAGGAGACGAAACTTCTCTCATTGCCCCGACAGACCCACAGACTTCTCTGACTGAGGCGTTTCAGTCCTCCAGAACATCCAGGTAGATCAGTGGATGGATGGATGGATGGATGGATGGATGGATGTTACTGGAGCCCACACATAACATGTAATTAAGACCTTGAAAGAACCCAGTACATATATTAAAAAGTGTTATTTAAGATAAGATAACATTAGCTAATCCTTTTTTTATCCCACGACAGGGAAATTTATAGGATTAAAGCAACAGGCAGGTGCACACAACACAGACAAAATTATATAAGGATTGAAATATATAAGAGGTGGATTAGCGAAAAAACACTGAACATAACATTATTATTATTATTATTATTATTATTATTATTATTATTAAATTGTAATAATAAAATAAAAACCACAAAACCCAAAAGGTCAACAGTTTCATGATACATCAAGCTTAGGGACTGGCTAATATACAGCAGGTCAAAAAAGGCCATATTTTGGCTGCAGTGCTTGTTCTCTTATGAAGAAAAGATCAACTAGTGCACTAAATTCAATAGATGGGTTGAAAATATCCAGTATAAAATAAGTGCTACAAATGTTACAACACTTTTGTTCATATGGCAGCAGAACATTAAAATAAAAGTGCTCTTTACACTACTTTTGAATTCATTCTTGGAGTTTGTAAATACAATGCGATTAATCGCGATTAATCGCGATTAATCAGGGCGATTAATCGCGATTAAATATTTTAATCGTTGCCCAGCCCTACTTCTAACTTATACTTTGAATCAATCCACACTGGCCTTGTAAGAGGCTGTTGTTTTGCTGTTACCTCCTATATTCCCACTTTGACCCATTCAAGGTTGCAGGAGGTAGGGAGCCATCCGCTCATTTGCCATACTTGTCTGAACCTTGCAGGGTTTCTGCTTATTTCCTATCATCCATGTTGGTAATGTCACTACATATTTCTCTCTCAGTTACCCCACGCCACGCGGACCGTGCTGACGTCCACGCTCCCATATCCAGACGTTTTACACATGTGCAGTATTCACTATAGTATCATGGTTATATCAGCAAATCTTTCAAAACACGTGTATACCGTAAACAAATCCGTTTCATTTCAAAGAACATAAAAAGGTAATTTCAAATTATATCATGATCATGTAGGTTAGAAGTTAAGAAACTGTATATTCTGTAAATTTTTGGGTGACTCGTGTTTCTCAATCTGGATTAAAAGGTAGAAACTTGTGATTCACAACAGAATATTCATAACAAAAAGTGTCATAATTGGACGAAAAAAAATATTTCTTCATACATCGTCCTACCTTGGGGATCCATTTGTCTGTTGGACTAAAAAAAGATCCTTCAAAGATTCCCGTGGATATATTTTATTTTATTAATCCTTTATTTATACAGAAAAATCTCCTGAGACTCATGGTCTCATTTTCAATAGAGACCCATTAGATCAACAACAATCACAGATATCACATACTATTGTAATCATTATTTCCTTTGTTAAATAAATCCCATTAACTTCATCTCTCACCATAACAAACATTAATTCATAATGTTGAGCCCCTAAAATGCAGGAATTGCTTTTTTTTTTTACGGGAAATAAATTGCAAAAATGGGTTTGTTTGTTTTTTTTCATTCTGCACATACAAAACACTCTTAGTCAGTATGGGGCTACCCAAAAATCATAAAAAAATAGAATAAAATAAAATTGTCACCTTGTGGAAAACAATCAAATAGGATAGGATTTCAACAGCATGGCAAAAGTAAAAAAAGAAAAATACAAATTAAACTGTGTTTTAAAAAATATATATTTTGAATGGGAATCAGAGAGCCATAAAATAGCAATAGGACGTAAAAAGAAAAAGCATCTTAAAAGAAAACCTAAGATGGAAACCTTTTTTTTTTCTTTTAAACAAACTGAACTTGATCACAATTATAGGATGATCAACCGGGGATCTATGTAACTCAATTTGAATCTGTCTGTATGATTACAATTATTTGTTTATATGTGTCCATATATTATTATGGATCTCTTTGTCTTATAAGCCTGCCTGATTTGACCAGTGATGACATGTTTAGCCGCATGTCATCATTCAACCGCTGGTTGTCTAGGTGGTGTCCTGAAAACGACGTGGGCTACATTGATAACTGGAGAACTTTCTGGGGAAAACCTGGTCTGATCCGGAGAGACGGCATCCATCCTACTTTGGATGGTGCAGCTCTTCTTTCTAGAAATCTGGCCGGATTTATTAGTCCTCCTAAATGCTGACAACCCAGGGTCCAGACCAGGAAGCAGAGCCGTAGTTTAACACACCTCTCTGCAGCTTCTGTACTGTTACCCATCCATTATCCTATTGAGACGGTGTCTTTCCCACGGCCAAAACTTAACAGATCAAAAACTTATCTAAAAGGAACAAATCATAAAAACCTAATAAAAATCAATACGGTTCACCTTGAACCTAAAAATAAAACAATTAAATGTGGTCTATTAAATATAAGGTCTCTCCCTCCAAAGACTTTGTTAGTTAACGAATTGATTTCTGATAAACAGATTGATTTGTTTTGTCTCACAGAAACCTGGCTACAAGAGGACTACGTTAGTATAAATGAGTCAACTCCCTCCAATTATTAAAATTTCCACATTCCCAGATCTGTGGGAAGAGGAGGAGGAGTGGCAACTATCTTTCAGTCTGATTTATTAATTAGTCCCAGGCCAATTAATAACTACAGTTCTTTTGAACATTTAACCCTCAGTTTCCCTCATCCAAGCTGCAAAGCAATAAAACCTCTTCTGTTTGTTGTTTTGTATCGTCCACCAGGCCCTTACACTGAGTTTTTGGATGAGTTGTCAGATTTCTTATCTGATCTGGTGTTAAATACTGATAAGGCTATTATAGTGGGTGATTTTAACATCCATGTTGACACAGAATGTGATAACCTTAGTGTAGCCTTTAAAACTATCCTAGATTCAATTGGTTTTGCTCAAAATGTGCATGAACCGACGCACTCTCGGCTCCATACTTTAGACCTTGTTCTGACATATGGCATTGATTGTGAAGAATTAACAGTATTTCCTCACAACCCTGTCCTATCTGATCATTTTTTAATAACATTTGAGTTTAATCTAACTGAGTTCTCCACCCCCAAAAGAGGGTTCCATTATAGTAGATCTTTATCGGATAATGCTGTATCAAAACTTAAAGAGTCTGTCCCCTTTTTAATATCCTCCGTATTGCAGAAATGCCCTGTAGATGGCAGCAATGTTGTTTCTTCCAATTCACAAATAGATGTCTTTGTAAACGGTATGACTTCGTCATTGCGTTCTGCATTAGACAATGTAGCTCCCTTGAAAAAGAAGGTGATTATTCACAGGAAGCTGGCTCCTTGGTTTAATTCAGAGCTGCGTTCCTTGAAGCACATTGTTAGGAAATTGGAGAGAAAATGGCGCTCTACACACCAAGAGGAATCCTACTTAATCTGGAAGAACAGTCTATTGTTGTATAACAAGACCCTTCGCAGAGTTAGAGCAGCATATTTTTCATCATTAATTGAGGAGAATAAGAATAATCCTAGATTTCTCTTCAGTACAGTTGCCAAACTTACCCAGAGCCACAGCTCTGTTGATCCATCCATTCCCTTAGCTCTTAGCAGTAATGATTTTATGGGATTCTTCATAAATAAAATTGATTCCATTAAAAATAAAATAATTGGCATCCTCCCAAACATGATTACCTCATCCTCAGTAAGTGAGGCAGCATTGGAGGAATCCTTAGAACCTGCGCAGTGTCTGAACTGTTTAAAAGCAGTAGAGCTTTCTGAGCTATCTAAAATTTTAGCTTCATCTAAACCTTCTACCTGTATGTTAGACCCAATCCCAACCAAGTTGTTTAAGGAGGTATTCCCTCTGATCAGTGGTCCTATTTTAGACATGATTAATGTATCCTTGGTAAATGGATATGTACCACAGGCTTTTAAAGTAGCTGTTATTAAACCTTTACTTAAGAAACCATCTCTTGATCAAGATGAGTTAGTAAATTACAGACCTATATCTAATCTTCTTTTCTTATCTAAAATTCTTGAGAGAGTAGTTGCTAATCAACTATGTGAACATTTACAAAGTAATGACCTACTTGAGGAGTTTCAGTCAGGCTTCAGAGCTCATCATAGCACTGAAACAGCTCTGGTGAAGGTCACTAATGATATTCTCATGGCCTCAGATAATGGACTTGTGTCTATACTTGTCCTGTTAGATCTCAGTGCTGCATTTGATACAGTTGATCACAATATTCTCCTACAAAGACTTGAGCATACTGTAGGGATTAAGGGAAAAGCATTAGGCTGGTTTAAATCTTATCTGTCGGACAGATTCCAGTTTGTTCATGTTAATAATAAATCTTCCTCAAACTCTAGGGTCACTTGTGGAGTACCACAGGGTTCAGTCCTTGGACCAATTCTATTTACTATATATATGCTTCCGATTGGCAAAATTATCAGACAGCATGGGATTAATTTCCACTGTTATGCTGATGACACTCAGCTATATTTATCCATAAATCCTGATGAATCCAATCCGTTACTTCGACTGCAGTCATGTCTTGATGACATCAAAAGCTGGATGACTTTAAATTTCCTGCATTTAAATTCTGACAAGACAGAAGTTGTAATCTTTGGGCCAGAGTCTTCAAAAAATAAAGTTCTTAATCAAAACCTTAATCTGGATGGCATTAACTTGGCCTCTGGTAATAAAGTTAAAAATCTTGGTGTTGTTTTCGACCAAGACATGTCATTTAAATCCCATATTAAACAGGTTTCCAGAGTTTCCTTTTTTCACCTCCGGAATATCGCCAAAATTAGAAACATTCTGTCCAGGAGTGATGCTGAAAAACTAGTCCATGCATTTGTTACTTCAAGGCTGGACTATTGTAATTCTTTACTATCAGGAAGTCCACAAAATGCAGTTCGAAGTCTTCAGCTGATTCAAAATGCTGCGGCAAGAGTTCTGATGAAAATCAACAAGAGGGATCATATTTCTCCAATTTTAGCTTCCCTTCATTGGCTTCCTGTTAAATCAAGAATAGAATTTAAAATTCTCCTTCTAACGTATAAAGCCCTTAATAATCAAGCTCCATCATATATCAGAGCTCTGATTACCCCGTATGTTCCTAACAGAGCACTTCGCTCTCAGACTGCAGGTCTGCTGGTGGTTCCTAGAGTCTCTAAAAGTAGAATGGGAGGCAGATCCTTTAGCTATCAGGCTCCTCTCCTGTGGAACCAACTCCCAGTTTTGGTCCGTGAGGCAGACACCCTATCTATTTTTAAGACTAATGTTAAAACTTTCCTTTTTGACAAAGCTTATAGTTAGAGTGGCTCATACCCTGAGCTATCTCTATAGTTGTGCTGTGATAGGCCTAGGCTGCTGGAGGACATCAGGGTCTAATTTTCTCACTCTACTGATTTCTACTGTTCTTCAGTCTACTGTTCTCCAGTTCTGCATTGTATTACATTGAAATGACTGTCGTCATTTCAGCTTTTAACTTTTTGCTCTCTCTCTTTTTCTTCATAGTAGGTACACCTGGTCTGACGTTCTGTTAACTGTGACATCATCCAGAGAAGACAGATCACCCGCTACTACCATCTAATGTAGAACAGATTACTAGATCAATGTGTGCTTCTGTGCTTTTTTGTTTCTCTTGTTGTGTCTCTGTTCTGTCTTCTGTAACCCCAGTCGGTCGAGGCAGATGACCGTTCATACTGAGCCCGGTTCTGCCGGAGGTTTTTCCTTCCCGTTAATGGGTGGTTTTTCTTCCCACTGTCGCTTCATGCTTGCTCAGTATGAGGGATTGCAGCAAAGCCATGTACAATGCAGACGACTCTCCCTGTGGCTCTACGGTTCCCCAGGAGTGACTGCTGCTTGTCGGGACTTTGATGCAATCAACTGGTTTCCTTATATAGGACATTTTTGACCAATCTGTATAATCTGACCCAATCTGTATAATATGATTGAACTTGACTTTGTAAAGTGCCTTGAGATGACATGTTTCATGATTTGGCGCTATATAAATAAAAATTGAATAAGGTGCATATACAGTATATATATATTGTCATATGGAAATATTGCCATATGGAAATACAAGCCAGTTTCCAAAGTCAGCAATAAAAAAGGTCGCTTGAAAGAAAGGGTATATAAAGATACTTTTTGTACATCATTAGAGCTCTAGAAATTATGTATAAATTTTGTTCGCAATATTATTTTATTTAAAGGCTTTTATGAACCTGTTGAACCACCTCTGTGGAACCTGGTCCATAAAAATCTTTGGTCGTTTTACTTTGAAGTTTTTCTGTAAAACTATGCAGGCACTTTAATGGACAGAGTAACAGAAGAATCCCAGAAGGAGCGATGAAGGACCGGGAGCTTGAATACTGAGGCTGGAGAAGAAAAATGACGAACGATTCAGACGAGCTAATCTGGCAAGATGTGGAACAGCTGAGGCAGAAAGAAGGCAGGGAATCTGAGGGAGGG